>NC_045439.1:123983050-124038210 GCF_002776525.5 Piliocolobus tephrosceles
TGGGGCCTATCATGGGGAGGGGGGAGGGGGGAGGGATTGCATTGGGGAGTTATACCTGATATAAATGATGAATTGATGGGTGCTGACGAGTTGATGGGTGCAGCACACCAACATGGCACATGTATACATATGTAACAAACCTGCACGTTATGCACATGTACCCTAGAACTTAAAGTATAATAAAAATAAAAATTAAAATTAAAAAAAATACATTATTAAAAAAAAATGTCTTTAGTGAGCTCATTCTGGCTTGGTACTGATCACTGCATTATCTTCTAACAGCCCACACATTATCTGTTAATAATCTGCTCTAGAATTTCGCTAGGTATCAATCCTCTATTTCTGTGTTCGTGAGTTGGGGATTTCCTTCATTCCCTATAGATTTTCAAAAAAATTCACCCAGTGCCTTGCAACCATGTCTGCAAACTCTTTTTGTATGTTGGGGATTGGTTTAAATGACCCAGAAGACTTGATCATTTTGAAGGTATCTAAGTTCTCTGTTAGTATCTTTTCATCTGTCATAATTTTTCATTTCTTCATTTCCAGTTTGAAAATTATACTTTTTTCTCTTTCCTCTTTCTTTCTTTTTTTTTTTGAGATGGAGTTTTGCTGTTATTGCTCAGGCTGGAGTGCAATGGCACGATCTTGGCTCACTGCAACCTCCGCCTCCCAGGTTCAAGCAATTCTCCTGCCTCAGCCTCCAGAGTACCTGGGATTACAGGTGCCCACTGCTGCCCCCAGCTAATTTGTGTATTTTTAGTAAAGATGGCTTTTTTTGCCATGTTGGCCAGGCTGGTCTTGAACTCCTGACCTCAGGTGATCTGCCTGCCTCAGCCTCTCAAAGTGCTGGGATTACAGGCATGAGCCACTGCTCCCAGCCAAAAATTATTGTATTTGATGAAGAACAGAGGATGAAACCAGGAGTTGAAGTGCTCTACCTCTTCTTTATTCTCTGACAAATTATTCTGTTTTTCTTGATATGTAAATTAAGCTTCCTCCCCACCCTACCATCTTCATTTCTCCAAACTGTTCTAAAATGCTTTTTATGTTCCACTTCACATTTTCTTTAAACTTTAACTTTTTTCATTAAAAAGTTTCCACTTTTTAATGATTTCCTTAAAGGTTCATGCCATCTTTGCTATTCTCCTTTGTCTTTGTGTCAGTCATCATTTTTATAATTTTTAGTTAAAATCTGAGTTAGTATACCTTCCCATACTACTATAGGTTTTATCAGGTGGCTCCATATTTCATATACTTATTGGAATTGTTTGCAATGGAATAGTAAGAATTTAATTTTTTTAGAGCTTCTTGTCCCATTAATAATCACATCTAGATTATTTGGTTGTCTTCTTTTTTATTGAGGTAAGCACAAAACATAAAATTCATACTTTTTATCACTTTAGAGTATATAATGCGGTAGCTTTTAGTATATTCACAATGTTGTGCAACCATCATCACTATCTAGTTCAGAATATTTTCCCCAAAAGAAACCCCACACATCTCTTAAGTAGTTCCTCCCCACTCCCCACTTCTTCCAGCTTCTGGCAGCCACCTACCTGCTTTCTGACTTTGGATTTGCCTATTCTTGGAATTTCATATAAATGAAATATACAATATGGGCATTTTGTATCTGGATTTTTCCACTTAGCATAATGTTTTCAAGATTCATCATGTTGTAGTAGGTGTTAGTACTTTAATCCTTTTTATGGCTGAATAATATTCCATTGTATAGAGATACCATATCTGGTTTATCCATTTGGATTACTTACCCTTTTGGCTACCATAAACAATGCTGTTATGAACATTCATGCACAGGTTTTTGTGTGGACATATGTATTGTGGGTAGATACATAGGGCTGGAATTGCTGGGTCATATGATAATTCTATGTTTCACATTTTGAGGTGCTGCCAAACTGTTTGCCAAAGTGGTGGCATCATTTTACATCCCCACCAGCAATGTATGAGGGTTCTAATTTCTCACATCCTTGATAAGACTTGTTATTGTCCTTTATAAAAAGTCATAGCCTTTTACTCAGTGCAAAGTGGTATCTTGTGATTTTGATTTGCATTTGTCTAATGACTAATAATGAGTACCTTTTCATATGCGTATTAGACATTCTTGTATCTTTGTTGAAGAAATGTCTATTTAAATCTTTTGCTCACTGCTTGAGTTATATTTCTATTATTGAGTTGTAAAAGTTCCTTATATATTCTAAATACAAGTCCCTTATCATCAGGCCCATAGTACATATGATTTGCAAATGCTTTCTCCCATTCTGTGGGTTATCATTTCATTTTCTTGATGGTGTCCTTTGAAGCATAAACAAGTTTAATTTTGTTGAAGTCCAACTTATCAGTGATCTATTTTATTGCTTGTGCTTTTGGTGTCGCATCTAAGAAATCATTGCTTAACCCAGGATCATGAAAATTTACTCCTGTGTTTTCTTCTAAGAGTTTTACAATTTTAGTTTTCACATGTAGGTCTATGACCCACTTTGAGTTAATTTTTGTGTGTGGTGTGAGTAGGAGCCTGTGAGAGAAAAGACGATATGTTGATCATAATGGCCTGGGGCTGGCATGGGGTGTGGTGTGTTATGACAAAGCAGTGGGCATGCCAAGCCCTATTAAGATGGTCAGCACTAGGCAGAGAGATTGCTGTGAGAGAGCAGAACTGCTATGCTGGGACTTACAAGTTCCAGTAATGCTTTGAGTAGTAATCTGCCCCTTCTAACCTACCTTTTTCCCACTTTATCTCCATCTTAAATTTGTGTGATTATTTTTATTTCTACTTCACAGATGAAAAAAACTAAAGCTCTGAGACATCAATTAACTTGGCCAAATTTGCATAGCTGGTAAGTAGTAGAGCCAAGACTGACATCCAAGTCATCATATTCTAATTCCTATACATCATGCAAGAAAGCCTGAAGGACAAGAGAGAACTGACCTAATTGAGAGCAGGGATATTATCTGAGACCCTCTTCCCTGATCCCATTTTCTGTCAAAGAAACCCCTATGCCCTGGAATTAGAGGCAGTTACATCTGATTTTGATTTTCCTTATCTTCTAATAATGTCTTAACAGGAATGTCTGTGAGAGAGAGAACAAGGCTCTACAACCTGGGTTTTCCAGCCTCACTACATACTTCCTCTAGGCCACTGAGGTTTTTGTATAGCTCCCGCTGTGCTTTTAGCACAATGTCTCTTAGAAGACAGCAGTACACGGCTGAGTCTGATACCTGCACTGAGTATTTCACAATGGGGGAGTTTTTGTCTTTAATATTTCCGACTCCAAAGTTTTTGCTGTTCTCCATCATCTCTCTCTGAAGAAGCTGCAGAGGTTTGTTGGGGTATTGGACATACCAGAAAAGGGTAGGGTACCCCGTGGATGTGGATGTGCAGTTCATAGTCACAGATGCTCCCTCCAAGATGGTTATTTGGCCTGTCTGTTTGACTGAATTGCTGCCGGTTTCTCCTGTAGGGGGAAAAAGTACTGGTTTTATGGGTTTGGCTAGAGTTGTATCTTTTGGAGAAGGTTTTTATAATTTTGAAATAATACAAAAATTTTAATAAAATGTACTTACCAAACATTAAGATCAGAATTAGAAAGTCCAGAGAGGAGTTCATTGTTAGTGTCTCTGGCCTACCAGAGGGCATCACTGTTGAAGTGAGGATACAAAATAGTTCACAGTTGTACTCAGAATTCATGCATAAATTATGATTTCATTGGTGAATAGCACCCCCACGTGACAAATTAATGAAAGGTTATAAAACGTTATCTGCCTCTCAATGTTCTGCTCTGTGTCTTCACTACTGTCCTCATTCTTAAGAGTCATGTTGGGTGTGAGGTGGTCTTTTTGTGCAAAGGGGACTCCCGCACTCCTAAGTCTGTTATCTCTACAACACTTACTCTAAGGGAGAATAATTTTCACTAGAACTTAGACATCACAAAGTATAGAATTTTAGACAGTTGTTTTAATATTTTCAGTTTTTATAAACAATATTGTGATAAACCTATGCTTACATAAACCCTCTTCATACATCTAATTCTTTCCTTAAAACATGGTGCACTGAACACACATTGTGACCAAATGCCCAATGGTGAGGTGTTAAAGTCAATATCTGGGCGAAGCTAAAGCTGAATCTGAATATCAAAAAAATAGAATTAACTTCAAAAATACAAGAATAAATATGAAATTCTATCTAAAATGTAAATTATTATTATAATTGTGTTAACAGAGACTTAGCATTCACATTTCAAAGTTTAGCATTACAGTAAAAGAGCAGTAACCTCTCAGGACTGTCTGTTGTTTGATTGGTCCTGTTATTACCATTTTTCACATTTGCAAAATTTTTTACTGAAAACGGTAGTGAATCAAGGTATTTTTGGTTGTCTCTTCTAGAAAAGGATAGTGCTGAGGGGACACTTACTCCTTTTTTATCTGGTCTTGAAGATTTATTTGATAATGATTGTGCAAGTCAATGGAAGTCATTTTGCAGAGTCTACTTAGCTTGGTTTTTTTTTTTTTTGACTGCTTGTTTTTTCTCATTTTTTCTTCCTCAGTCCTGGCATAATTCTCTCTGGTTTCTCAGAAATGGAAATATTTCACTTCAAATATGCAATCTTGCACTTAGACTAGAAGTGGCTTGGCTTACAGCTGAGTATTTGCAGTCTTTATTTCTGGTTACATAATAAATGGCTCAAGACTCATGGTGCCAGAGGAGGTTCTTGGAGTAACAGAAAAAAAAATTTTATGATGTGTGTGTGTGTGTGTGTGTGTGTGTGTGTCTCAGTAACCACTATTTTGATAGCTGGAAAAAATGAATCACATTGTTTTTTATGTTTCTTTGATGACTAAAGAATTTGTATACCTCTTTATAAAGTGGCCATTTGTACTACTTTTTGTGAACTGCTCATTTTCCCCAGGAATATTAATGTTTTATTACTGTTATGGTTTGAATGTGTCCCCCAAAGTTCTCATGTTGGAAATTTAATCCCCAATGCAACAGTGTTGAGAGGCGGGACCTTTAAAAGCTCATGAGAGCTCTGTCCTCATGAATAGATTAGTGACATTATCACGGGAGTGGGTTAGATACCTTGGGAGTGGGTTCCTGATAAAAGAATGAGTTTGGCACTTCACCTGTATCTCCTTCTTGCACGCACTCTCTTGCTCTCTGCCTTTGGCCATAGTATGGTGCAGCAAGAAGGCCCTCCCCAGACGCAGGCCCCAGGATCTTTGAGTTCCCATCTTCCAAAACTGTAAGAAATAAGTCTCTGTTCTTCATAAATTACACATTCTCAGGTATTCTATTATAGCAGCTCAAAATGGACTAAAACAGTTATTGATTTATTTTAATTTTAAGGGTAATTTACATTTTAAATACAAAAGTATTATCAGAAAATCACATTGTACATATTTTAAACAACTGACGTCAAAAAACTTTCCTTTATTACATTACTAAGCTTATAGTTTTGATCAGTGAGCTATAATTAGAGGACAGATATGGGCAAGGTTTTGACAAATCTTTCCTTTCACCATTTCTAAGATGCAGTCTCATGTGCTGTGCCTAGTGCTTGGATAGAGGTTTTCTGCAAGTGGAAAGAGGTTTTAATCTTAACCTAATGGGCCTGAAACCTTTGTAATCTTCCTTTTCATTTATCATGATGCCTCAGAGACAAGGCATTTTGATATCTCCTTGGGATATTTGACATACCACAAGAGGCAGGTACCTACCCATTTTGTATGTACAGTTCAATGTCAGGTGCGCCCCTGAAGAAAGGGTCACATAGCCCTGTGTCTAGGTCACTGAGTCTCTAGTGGTTCTTCCTGGAAAGCCAAGGTTTTCATTAGAATGAATGGAAACGACATTGACTCTAAGTAATAAAATGAGAAATAAGAGAAATTATAAAACAGTCAAAATTTTAAACTGTCATTTTTCTCACTAGAGAGTAACAATCTCGCAAGCATTGAAGTCGAGGCACTGATCATGGCTGTTCCAGTGCTGGGGACTGTGGAGAACCCATGATCTCTCCTGACTTGCATGGGCTGTCTCTCCCAGGATTGAGGCTTCTAACTCATACCATTGATTGCACTTCCCTTCTTTCGATTTTGGGAAGTTTGTCTTTTAGTAGTGGTTCCTCTTTCAGATGTGAGACTCTAGGATCACTAGACCTCCTGGGTTCTTAGAGGTATATACAAGTACTTGGCATGACTACGTGTAGGAATCTTTTAAATCTTTAATTAGCCAAAACACACAAGTGTTTCTGCACTGGAAGAAGAAAGAAAACAAAGCACAACACAATGCCATCCTGTTTTGGGCTATGGAGTGAACTCTAAGCATTACTTAGAATTCTTTTTGAATTAGTGCTTAGAAGAGGGAAGCACTGACTTGTGAGACACATGCTGCCCTTTCTGTGTCTAGTTAAATCAATAGAAATTAGTAATGATGACGATGATAGCTAATATTTACTGAGTGCTGAGTGATGAACCGGAGGCTTTGCGTACATTAATCCACATGACTGTGAAAAGTAGGTGTTAATATTATTGTTCCCATTTTATAGATGAGGAAATTGATGATCAGAGAGGATAAACAAATTGCTCCAGGTCACACTGCTCAAAAGTGGTGAAGCCAGGATTCAATATCTGATCTGCCTCTTTATTCTCTGAGTCCACAGGACTTGACTGTCTGTTTACAGCTTATTCAATAGTTATTTACTAGACTCCAGACAGTATAAGGGTCTGTCAAGTTTAATATTTGTTGGATAAATTAATCAGTCAATAAGTGAATTAAGTATTTGATTTCAGAGCCTAGGAATTCAACTAGAACATCCATCTTTCGAAGTGTTACTTCCTTATATCCCTGCTCTTTGCCTTAGAAGAGAAGTCAACAAAGGCTCTCAGCAGAAAGCCCCAGATTGGCTATGCTAAATGATTTTTTTTTTCTTCTAAGACAGAGTCTCACTCTGTTGCCCAGACTAGAGTGCAGTGGTGTGATCTCGGCTCACTGCAACCTCTGCCTCCTGGGTTCAAGCAATTCTCCTACCCTAGCCTCCTGAGTAGCTGGGATTTCAGGTGGGTGCCACCATGCTAGGCTATTTTTTTTTTTTTTTTTTTTTTTTAAGTAGAGACAGGGTTTCACCATATTGGTCAGGCTGGTCTTGAACTCCTGACCTCAGATGATCCACCCACCTTGGCCTCCCAAAGTGCTGGGATTACAGGCGTGAGCCACCGCGCCCGGCCTGGCTATGCTAAATGATTTTTAATAGTGACGCAGTGGCTGGGTGGGGTGGTGCATACCTGGAGTCCCAGCTCCTCTGGAGGCTGAGGCAGGAGGACAGCTGGAGCTCAAGAGTTCGAGGACACCTGAACAACACAGTGAGACCCCCATTTTAAAAAATATTTTAAAAATAAAAAAATAATAGTACAGTTTCTCTAATGAGGGTAGAACTCTGAAATGTTCAGGAGAGTACAAAGCTACTCTCTAGACAGCACCATGAGTAAGGGCAATAAATGTTTCCCACTTTGAAGTTGTATAAAAGCTCACGGTACAACTCAACCCCTTATTTGGTTTGACTATTAACCTCTTTATGCATATTTTTTCCTGCGCAAATAGATCCTTCCAAGCATCTGGATCTCCACCACTGCTATGGTCCTAGGTGAAGAGTTTATAATAAATATGTAGATGTCAAAGGAACAGGGCATCTCACCATCTCAGAGGTAATTTGAGGAGGTGAGGTGCTTCTTTTCTACACCAAGCTACTCAGTTAATTTACCCTCACTCTGTATGCCACTAGGTTGAATTGTTATCAAATTAATCTAAGGTCTTTCCCATACTCCTGCCTGTAACATCGATATCTGAATAATTTGTTTGAGTGATGGCATTCCAAACTAATGATCAGGGCCAGCGTCCTGGGTATGAAATCTGTACAGTCTCATAGAACTCATGCTTTAATGCTCCGCTGTTGCAGTCTTCAAATTCTCAGAAAGTTTTGTATTTTCACTTTGTACTGGGTCCTGTAAATTATATAGGCAGTCCCACTAAAGGCCTATGTCTCCTGGTAGCTCAGGGACTGAGCATTCTTGTCCATTTGTTGATTATTCCACCCTGTTCAGATCGATGAGACAGCAGAGATCTTTATTACATAGGATTTCACAGAGGCATGTGGATTTTTATTTTCCCTCTGCTCCGACTTCCATTACCTTTATCACCACAGCACAATTTTCTAAGGTCCTTAAAATGCCTAGGTTTGAGTAGAGAGTCTTACACAACAGGAGAAAACACAAATATTGCCTTCTGGAAGATGCCTTCACAACAGATCTTCTTGTGTCTGAAATTAAGACTCTTTCCTATCATTTTCCCCTAAACTCACAGGTCATCTGCAGTCAACAGATCTACAGAAAGGCTATCAAATATGTCTTTAGCCCCTTTTCCATCAGCAGGAGCAGTAAAAATAGCTGCTCTTCAATGAGCTTTTCTGGTGGAAGAAGCCTCTGAGCTCAGAGTAATACCAGATATCTTCAGTTCTGACGTTAATACAACAATCTTCCTCACTTTCATCTTGATGACCTGCAGTCTATTCTCAGCACGGCAGCCAGAGTGAGACTTTTACATGGAAGTCAGATTATATCACTCCTTTCTCAAAGCCTTCCTATGGCTTCTCATTCCACCTAGTTCTAGAACATGTTAGGCATTTCCTAATGTAGGACTGGACTCTGCTTGGAAAACTTGCCCCAAATATATGCAAGATTCACTCTCTCATCCTCTTCAATTTTGCTCAAATGTTATCCTTCCAATGAGCCTACTCTGACACTTCACCTAAAATTACAAGGGAACCACCCTTCTGTGGCCCCCTCCAGAATTCCCTATCCCCTAACTTGCTCTGATTCTTGTCTCCATAGACTTATCTTCTTATATATTGTAATGCAAAATATATTAATGCTGAAGAGACTCTCTGAAGAGATGTAAGTCATAAACCATATAGTAATTTACTTATTATGGTTAATGCTGACTAGAATGTATTTTCTATAAAATCTGGTATCTTTGTGCATTTTTTAAAAGCAGATAGCTCAAGTGTCTAGAAGAGAGCCTGGTACCTAGTAGATACCCATAAACACTTGTTGAATAAGTTAATTATTTGATCTGAGAACAAGCACACTTTCTGCATTACAAAGGGACTGAAGACATTGTCCTCCATGGCTGCACACATTCATTCGACATTTCATGCCAGGCTCTGTGCTAGTGAATTCCACACACTGAGCGGTAAGGGTAATGGATTCCCTGCAGGGTGGCCTTCCAGAGAAGGAACTGGCTCTCCTAATAGAGCCCCAGCCTAGAGCTTCAGGCAATAAATTTTGTAAGAGAGCTGAGGTGGCAGATCAGGACTGGAGGCTGCAGATTTCCTTGATTTTGCTATAATCACATAGTTTGGAGCCCAGCCCACGTGCTACAGTAAGGCCTAGTGCTTCCCCAGTAATGCAGCCTTAAAGTTTCATGGCTCAAGACTGGATTCTCTTTCTTAGAGTCTCACATTGGCCATGCTACATTGCTGTGTGCTGTTTCAGAATGTAGGGTGCGTGCTGCCCCTGGGGAAACCACACACCTGCTCTTTCTCTTGTCTTTATGAATTTTCTCTAGTAAACACTGTTCTAAAAGATCCAGTATGTGTGCTGTTTACTTTACATATACACCATCTCATTTTAAATGTCATATAAACTTTAGAAAGTGGTTATTATTTTTTCCATTTTTTTAATGAGAAAAGTAGACTTACATGCATTATGAAACTTGCCTAAGGGCATAGAGCTCACAATAGAAGAATCTGAATACTCAGGAATTCTTTTTGATACCAAATCTGGTGTTCACACTATTACATTATTAGAATCTCTGAATCTAAATGGAGTGGACTAACAGTTTCAAATATGACAGTTTCCTTCTTTAAAATCCATTTTTTCCCCTTTAAATCTCTTGCCATAAATTCTGAGGATGAATCTTATTGGTCCAGTAAAGCGAGATTGTGAAAGGATCCAGTGAGATCAAAGGGTCAAATTATTGATTTTGTATTCAAAATGGACTTAAAAAGTCTTAGGAGGAAAAAGTATCCTGAAATAAGGCATTATTTTGAGTTGTAAGACCCAGGTAGTTGGTAATTTTTCTTTTTGAGAATTTATATGTTGAGCAGAGCCTGAGGTTTCAAGGCAGTTTTTAAAAATCACAAATCCTGTCTAAAACCCTGAGCTAGTAATGCAGATGGTAGAAACCACAAGATAGGTTGACTGTCCACTGCAAAGAGAGCTTTTGCCTGCTTCCCATCCGGAGCTCTGAGAAGATCTAGCTTTGTGAAATGTTCTATTGCAACATATTGCAGACACAGTAGAGTAGAAAGGACACTATGGTCTTTGAAAATGTCTTCTAAAAATATCTTCTAAAAATATTTGCTTGCTTGAGGGAGCTCATGGAAAGTAGCTGGAAAATGAGAACCATGTCCCTGCCACAGGGCCCTCATTGAAGAAGGTATGTAGTGCATAGACTAAGTGATGGATGTGCTTGAATCTCAGAGGATCAAAAAGTCCAGCAGGAAAGGAGATGGGAGGCAAGGTAGCTGGGAGAGATGGAAGAGCGTGCATGCTGAGTCTTAGAGAAATTCCTAGAAGGTGCACCTGACATGTATACTTAGATTTCATTGAACAGAACTTAGTTCATGCCAATACTCAGCTGTAAGGAGGTCTGGGCAACACAGATTTTATTCTGGGGCAGAGTAAAAGAGGGGAAGACAGCAGAATGGATACTGAGGAAAAAATATCAGACTGCACCACACAGGATGAAGGACTTTATATAATGATGAAAATCTAGAAGAGACGAATAATTTCTTGGACATTATTAATGCTAAAAAGACTATCTGAAGACATATAAGTCATAAACCATATACACCAAAAACATTGCAGCTAGATAGATAAAGCAAAAGCAATTTGCAAAACTTGACAAAATAAGTGAAAGATGTCAATAGTCTTTTTCAGAATGTGACAGATTTTAGAAAACAAAAACAAGGACATAGGAAGATTTAATGATATGATCAAAAAAGTTGAATATATAGACACACATACAGATATAAATTCATAGCTTTCGAATATAATTATTATGATTATGTACTTGGGCTTCAAGTAAATCTTAATGAAAGTTTTAAAAAAGTACAGCTCATAGAGGTGCATTCTCTGATCATAATTTAGTAAAAATAAAAAATGTTAACTCTTTTGATATTAAGAAACAACTTATAGATAAGCCTTGAAGCAGACACACTATTAAAAGAAAAAATAACCAACTGTGTTAAAAGCAGTGAAAAAGAGACTAGTTCACATCAAAACGTATGAGACAGGGTGGAAGAAATACTCAAAGGAGAATTATTCGTCTCAAATGCCTTTTCTGGGACATAAATAGCACAATTCAGAAAAATGTCTCCTTTTCTAATCTCTGTGATAAGTGGACTTGGCAACTGGTGTATCTGATTATGATGGGTCCAAGTATTTTATGGAACTTCTTGTTAGTAGAAGCTCTGGTCATGGACAGCAAGTGCCAAAAGCTTAGAGTCACCAGAAACATTCCTAAAGGTCCAACTGGGGGAAAAACATATTTGGTTCAGTATGCTCTAATATGTTGGAGATTGTCACCTTTGATAATATTTTCTTACTACACCATGACACCCTTAAAATCAGCTGGTTCAATTTTGAATGTATGTATTGTTTCTTCGAGAATAAGGTTTAATGATGTATTTTCAGTGATAGTAAGTGATTCTAGGAAAAGAAAGCAAAAAATCTATATACTCATAAGTTGGGAAGGAGTCAGGAAAATTGGGAAGGCGAAGTGGAAAGAACTTAGTTTTTTATGTTCTAAAGATCAAATTAATGAAATTCTCAGTTCTATTCATTTGTTTTAGGGTTTGTTTATATTCTTGATCTGAAGAAGATACAAAAGTTCATCTTCAGAATCCAAGAGTTCTCTCTAAGAAGGAAGAGATTTGAGGACTTAAGTCGATATTGTTCCTTCAGTTAATTAGATTGGATTGAGCAATATTTTTTTCCCTGTTATGAATGGTTTCCTTGTGAAATTGTTTTCAGCATGAAAATGAGTATGTGAAGACATGCTGTTAAATGCTCCAGAAAGGTTATAGAAAATCTGATGTAACATCCTGTTGTCTGATTATGTAACAACACAACAAATAAGATCATCAATGCAAAATAAAACTTTCCTGACAATCAGTCATTGACAAGGAAACTTGCTTTGGTAACAGGTCAAGAAACTTGAAATTTAAGACATGTTATGAATATTTATAAATACAAAGTCAAAGTTTTTTCAGCCTATTCGGTCAGAGTGAAACCTCTGCTTGACTCAAAGGATGATGGAACTAGTCAGTTTTTCATGCCAAATTTTATTTTATCTAAATATGGAAGTTATTATAGTCCCTGCTGGTGGCTCTGAGGGGTAGCAGGAGCTTTTGGTCTATACACTGCTGTGGCTGACTTTTCATAATCTGCCAACAAATTGCTGCAGAAGTTGATTTGCTTGTAAAGATTCTAGGGCAATTTAGAGATATAAGTATTTTTAGTTTTTAAATGTTTTTAAGATGATTTTCCTTAGGAGGGTCCAAATGTTGACATGTTAAGGTCAGCCTTTACGTTGTAATGGTAATTTCTGAAATATTGTCGCTTAAAAGCCTGACTGAATCAAGTTTATTATTTTTCTAGAAGTTTGGGGGGAAAATGTGATGCAATTGATATCTGAAGGTACTGACTAGTTTATCTCTTTACTGGGACAGGAAAACTTATTTTCAATTATTTTCGTATAACATTCAGATTGGGGATTTCTTATAAGACAATTTTCCTGGAAGTGAAATTCATTCTAATCTAATCTGTAATGGGAAAATAAAGTTTAATATAAATTCTACAGTGTAGCAAAACAATTACAAAAAAATGGAGGGAGGAGAAGAGGAAACTGGCAAATAATATAGGAAAAATATGATGTTCTTCTGATTGGCAAGGACACTCAGTTTTGGAGTAAATCCAGCCAAAGGATACATTTCCCAGAGATTCTCCACACATTGAGATAAACAGGTACTTAGATCACATGGATATTATCTGTCTACTGTAGTCAATATTTTAGCAGGAAACGCTAGGTAAGGAACCTCACATCGAACATTATTATTTATTTATTTATTTATTTATTGTTTGAGACAGAGTCTTGCTCTGTCGCCCAGGCTGGAATGCAGTGGCGCAATCTCCACTCACTGCAAGCTCCGCCTCCCGAGTTCACACCATTCTCCTGCCTCAGCCTCCCGAGTAGCTGGGACTACAGGCGCTCACCTCCACGCCTGGCTAAATATGACATTCTTTTATAAAGCATTTATTCTTTCTTTCTTTCTTTGGTAAATGCCATATGTTACACTCACATATAAAACAAATAATAATTCCATATTTCATAGGAATTACTTGTGACAGTTGCACTACATGTAAAATCATTCCGTAATGGAAGACTAACAAATTCTGACTGTGAGGCAGTAAAGGCTGAGACCTCATAGTCTCAGGAAATACATGTTTAGGATTCTACCCTCAGCTTGAATACATTTTCCTTTTAAAAAATGTTCCACAGTTAAGAAAATAAAACAGAATCTTTTTTCACCCATTTCAGAATTTCCCTTGCAGAAAGAAATGCGCAGACAGTGAACGAAGCCTCACAGTCATAGTTCCTGCAGCAGGAGTGGGCCCACCAGCTGCAGGTTTGGGTACAGACTAGTGGCGTTGGGGGAGCACTGTGTGTCCACGGCACAGAAGTAGATGGCAGAGAGGTCTTGCAAGGCGGCTGTGATATACAGGGTGCTGAGACGGGCTTTGGTATCAAGTGAGGCCATTAATCGTCCCTCCTGCTTCACTGCTCCATTTGACAGCAACACAAACAGAGATTCCAGACTTTTCCCAGGATTCTGCCTGTACCAATACAGTCTGTCTGAAGTGGCTGAATAATTGCAGTAGATGATATAGTTTTTTCCCTCCTGCGTGCTCAGGAACAGAGGGTTTTGTTCCACTTTCAGCTCTCCGCTTAACCCTGTCCAAAGAGAACATTTCAGAAGGAGGCGTTCGCTGGTTACCCCAATAATCCTGTTCCTCCCCAGGGAACCCTAATGAGTTGCGTTGAATCTTGTCTCTACCCCTAAACATTGTATGGACAAGTCCTTTCCTCCCATGGCTCCCTTTTCAATGAACCCCCAGCTCACGGTCTAGTTGAAGCCACAGAATCACTGCTAGTAGCTTCTTCATTTTTTTTTTTTTTTTTTTTTTTTCTGTCCAGTTCACTGAAGACTCAGATTTAGGAGACTTGAAAGCTGGCCAGGGCTATCCAAATATAGTAATTTTTTTTTTCTCTACAGAAACACGATTTCAAAAGATGTTCCAACCAATTAGAATCATATCCTGCAGTCCCTCCCTTTCATAAAAAAAAAAAAAAGAAAAGAAAAAAGAAAGAAAAAGAAAAATTAAAAAAAAAAAGGGAGTGGGGGTTGGTTTGGACAGAAGTTATGAATGGAAACAGTGCCCTCTTCAGGATACTTAGAGAAAAACCTGAGAAAGTAATTCGTAGAATTGATGCTTCTTGTAAGCCAGCAAGGTGTTTCTAAAAATTTCCTAGTAAATTAACTCTTTCACATCTCATGGAAAGATTGATTGATTTAGTGAGGGAATAGTACAAGCGACAGAAATGTAACTCAGATGAGCTTAGGCAAGAAGAGAAATGCATTGACTCCAATAACCTTGGCAAGAGCAGAAGTGTATCTGAACTTCAGGCATCCAGGGTGCCAGGGAACTTAATCCTTCAAGACTTTTCATTCTGTGTCTTAGTTTCATTCCTCAGACCAGATTCCAGCACGAAGCAGGACGCGTGTTTGTAAATATTTTCTGGTTAGGATTCATCTCACAGTGTAGCCACCAAAGAAATACTGAGGCTCCTTTCTGATCCCAGATTTAAAAATATTGAGGTAAGGCTTTGATTGCTTCAGTCTGAGCCAGGTTCCCCTCCAGGGGCCAATTTGTGACTAGAGTGGTGTATACATAATATGATCGGTTCAGCTGGGTCAGGCATCCACCTCTGGGTCATTCATCTTTCCATTCGTAAGAAAGATAGCAGTCTCCATTCATAATACATGGCTAGAATTTATACTTTACCAGGAATAAGTTGCTATTCTAAGTGAACAAAATGGTAGGTGCCCACCACAGTTGCGTTATCTCAACTCTGTGGACTATTGATGGAGGGAGAGTGGGAGGGAAGGAAGGCCTGTATTTCTTTAGGACTCCTCTAACCTGAGTAGCTACTCCTGTGAACTGGGTTAGTCTATGACTCACCTTGACCCTCTGCACATGGTGTACATTTTCTGTACCTTGCTGAACACACCACATTTTCTTCAGTTCCTCAGACACTTCTTACACAAAGTTGTGGAAGAAAGGACAAAAGATGATAACAATAACTAACATGTATTGAGCTGTACTCTATGCCAGGCACTATGCTAAGTGAGTGCATAATCTCATTTAATTCTCACAATATCTGTATTTTACAGATCTTACAGGCTTACAGATTTTACAGGCTTACAGAGGTTAAACAATAAGTTTATGATCATGTAGCTGGAAAGGGACGGAGTTGGGATTCAGCCCACCTGTCTACTGAGCTAATGCTCAATCCCGTTCTTCTCTGTATGTATGTAACAGATTTCTGTTAGGATTTGGAGGCTACAGGTTGGGGGCAGTAATTTTTCACCCATTATACTCACTGCAATCAATGTCGGACAGCTTTCTTTTTTTCCCTTCAACTTTTATTTTAGATTCGGGGGTAAAAAAGTGCAGGTTTGTTATCTGGGTATATTGCATGATGCTGAGGATTGGGGCACAAATGATGCCATCACTCGGATAGTTAGTGATATGGTTTGGCTGTGTCCCCACCCAAATATCTTGAATTGTAGCTACTATAATTCCCATGTGTTGTGGGAGAGATCCAGTAAGAGATAATTGAATCACAGGGGCAGTTTCAGCCATACTGTTCTCCTGGCAGTGAAAAAGTCTCATGAGATCTGATGGTTTCCACTTTCAGATGGGGCTTCCACGTTCCCTTGGCTCTCATTTTTCTCTTGCCTGCCACTATTTAAGATGTATCTTTTACCTTCTGCCATGATTGTGAGGCCTCCCCAGCCACATGGAAGTGTTAGTCCACTAAACCTCCTTTTCTCTATAAATTACCCAGTCTTGGGCATGTTTTTATCAGCAGCATGAAAAGGGACTAATACAGCGAGCCTAGTGCCTAAAAGTTAGTATCTCAGCCCTTGCTCCACTCCCTTCCTTCCTCCTCTAGTAGTCTCCAGTTTCTATTGTTGCCATGTTTATGTCCATGTTTACCCAATGTTTAGCTCCCACTTATAAGTGAGAACACAGGGTATTTGTTTTTCTGTCCCCGCATTAATTTGCTTAGGATAATGGCCTCCAGTTCCATTCACGCTGCTGCAAAGGACATGGTTTCGTTCTTTTTTATGACTGCATAGTATGACATAGTGTATATGTAGTACCACATTTAAAAAATCCAATTCACCACTGCTGGACACCTAAGTTGATTTCATTTCTTTGCTGTTATAAATAGTGCTGCAATAAACATGGGAGTATATGTGTCTTTTTGGGGTAGAACTATTTGATTTCTTTTGGATATGTATACCGTAATGGGATTGCTGGTTGAATAGTCAGTGTGTTTTAAGTTCTTTGTAAGATCGCCAAACTACTTTTCACAGTGCCTGAACTAATTTACCTTCCCATCAACAGTGTGTAAGTGTTCCCTTCTCTCCATAGCCTTGCAAGCATCTGTTGTTTTTGACTTTTTAGTAATAGCCATTCTGACTAGTGTGAGATGGTATCTCTTGTGGTTTTGATTTGCATTTCTCTGATGATTAGTGATGTTGAGCATTTTTACATATGTTCGTTGGCCTCTTGTGTGTATTATTTTGAGAAATGTCTGTTTATGTCTTTTACCCATTTTTAAATGGAGTTATTTGTTTTTTGCTTGTTCGATTATTTAAGTTCCTTATATATTCTGGATTATAGACCTTTGTGAGACAGCTTTCTACATTAATTTCTAGACCTGTTAAATCCTAAACTAAATTCTCTACTGTCTTAAGCAAGGTCCCACTGAAATCTCTTTTCCTGCGTGAACTATGCATAACTGATAAAACCATCCAACATTGCTTTTTGCCTTTAAGAACACTTGAGAAAATGAAAGACATTAAGAAATAAAAGACATGGCCGGGCGCGGTGGCTCCAGCCTGTAATCCCAGCACTTTGGGAGGCCGAGACAGGCGGATCACGAGGTCAGGAGTTCGAGACCATCCTGGCTAACACGATGAAACCCCATCTCTACTGAAAAATACAAAAAGCTAGCCAGGTGAGGTGGCTGGCGCCTGTAGTCCCAGCTACTCGGGAGGCTGAGGCAGGAGAATGGTGTAAACCCGGGAGGCGGAGCTTGCAGTGAGCTGAGATCCGGCCACTGCACTCCAGCCTGGGTGACAGAGCGAGACTCCGTCTCAAAAAAAAAAAAAAAAAAAAAAAGAAATAAAAGACTTTATGTTCAAATGTACCCAGCAAGTACCCACCAATATCAAGTAATGTGATAAATGATGGGGTGGGTAGGGGCATTAAATAATTCCACAGTATCTAGTGTTGGTCTTAATGGAGTTGTAAGTTAGTTAGAAAGATTAAAATAATGTGCATGGAGTTAAAGTTAACAGTGCAAAGCACTACACTGCTTTGTATAGCAGCATAGCATTGGGTGCATTTTCTTTTTAATATATGTGCTGTATGTGAGGTCAAAAGAGAGGGAAATTATGAAAGCCTATAGGAATTTAGTACAATCTCTTTGGAGGAGCTGAGGACTAAAAAACACATAATGTTTAAACAGAGAGAGAGAGAGCACTAAAGGCTATTTCAGGAAATATAGAGAGGTAGGAGTAAGGATGACATGTTTTTGAGAAAGTGTGAAGAATGGTCCAGCTAACAGAGAAAACAGAGTCTGGGTAATAGTGTCTGGGAATGAGGATAAATTGGTGAAATGAGGAGCAGATAATGGAAGTCACTGAAAGCTACTTAAAATGGCTTGTATTTATGAGAAAACAGAAACTGTTGTAAGATTGTGAATAGTGGAGGGATATGATGAAAAGATAATCTTAAAAAGAAGGGTGTGGCAATGGTGCAGAGGCTCAGAGGGTGGTTGGAAGCTGGTAGGATAGGGGAGAAGAGCAAGAAAGATACTTCAATAATGAAGAGGAAGGAGGACACCCCTTTCAACTGGGTGGGAACAATCTAAGGACTTGAATAAGGTGGTGGGCATGGGAATTCTAAGCAAAGTATACATCCAATAGCACTTCAAAGGAAAAACTGACAAGCATTAGTACCTGACTGTAAATTCAAAAGGTTCAAGCCTGAAGAAAAAGAGGATGTGGTGCCATTTACATAAACTGGGAAATTGGAGAAGCATCTGAGTATGAAAAGTGTTTTGAAATTGAGATGATAATGAGATATTAAGTGAAAATGCCCTGGTAAGAGTTGGAGGTAAAGGACAAGATCTCAGCTGAATGGAAGGTACTTGACACTTAGCAGAAACTCAGTAAAAACATCTATCATTATTATGCATTATCACGGGTACCACACAGTGTTATAATCAGTGTGCACACCTATCTGTTTCTTCCACTAGATTATGAACTCCTTGAAGGCAGGGAATTTCTCGTAGTCATTTTTGATTTCCCAGTATGTAGTGCAATGATTGGCACATAGTAGGAATGCAATATGGTTTTTTCTTTAATGACGAAAACAGAGGAGAGTCAAGACAAAAATAGGTGGTATATATGTAGTTTTTATTTGCTGTATATGTGAAGAAGGAAGAAGAGGCAGAATTCAGGATTTTTTTCTTTACAATTTGATATTGACTTTGGAATTGTAAAATAGTATAAATTTTTAGAAAGTAGAGAAGTTTAAATTAAAAAGTTATGTATTTCTAAACACCACCCATTTCATCAAGATCTATTTATACAAGGCATTAACTGGTGATTTGAAAAATTGTTTTTTTTTTTGTGGGGTTATAGCACCTTTTGCATTCCTAACATTGCACATTTTGTGTTTTCTTTTTTATTATCAGGTTTGCCAGAAAAATTGTCTTTATTTGTATATTCTAATTATTGCTTTGCAATTAAATTAATTCCTGCTTTAATCACTAAACTTTCCTCTTCTCTGTTTTGGCTTATTTTGCTCATTTCTTTTTTTATTGATTGAATTGCCAGATTTGGCGCCTTTGTTTTACTTTTTATTAATAGATGGATGCATTTTCTTGTGAATATTGCTTTGAACAAATATGTAGTTTTTTAATGTAGTACCATTATTAGTGTTAATTTTTAATGGCATATAATTTTAACTCTTAGTTCTTTGACCTGAAAATGTTTTAGACTACTGTAAGTGGTTAATTCTCTTTCTACTCATTTATTTGTTATCTTTTAATTATTAGTTTCCAGCTTTATTGCATTAAGTTTAGACAACGTGGCTTATATAATTCTTTCCTATTTTTTTTTTTTGAGTCATATCGTATGCTCATTTTTTGGTAAATGTTCTGTAGCTATATGTTTAATACAAAGTTTTTTTCCATCATCTTCTCTCTCTGAGAAATAGATATTAAAGTGTCCCATAATGAATATGTTATCAAGTTATTTTTGTATTTCCAACAAATTTTGCTTTATATTTTTCTGACACAGTATTGTTTGTTGTTTAAAGAAGGTGACACTAATACTCATTCAATGATTGCCACTAAGTGTGAAGGATATTCTGTCAGGAGATGGATATTCTGTCAGGAGATGCTGTGGGAAATTTAGCAGGTGGTTACATCCAAGTCAAGATGGCTAGAAAAGGCCTCTTGGAGTAAGTAACATTTAAGCCAAAGTTGACACCTTTTAGGATCTGAAAGCAGACAGTATCAATCAGGGATCTGGTAGGAAACTTATGGCATACTGAAATTGTGTAATTTGAGAAATGTGACTCGAGTTATAAAAATAGAAGCAGGGAGTAGGGAACATATAAGAGAGAGTGCTATAACCTGGGACTAGCATCACTCTGGGCCTTGAATGGAAGGGAGGGAGTATTACTAAAACCTGGAGATACACAGGCTGTTTGGAGGGGCTACCGTAAGGAGCTGATTGTGAGTTAATGTCAGTCTGTGTCAGCCCCAGAGGGAGGAAGCTGGAGGAATATATAGCCTGACCTTAATTTCCTTATTTTCTCTGTTCTCTGTGTGTGCTCCCCTTGGGCCAAAACCTATTGGAAACCAAGAGACAAGATAGCTTATTGATATAGTCCCTACAGGTCAGTCACCTGGGGCACAGAGCAGGGTGCAGAAGGATGGAGAGAGGACCTGGAAGCAAACAGGAGATATTAAGCACACAGTCCAAGATGGGTGAGGAATAAACATGAAAGATGAGACCAGAGCAATAAGCTAGAGAAAGAAAGGCTTTGTTAGCCTTAGTAATGATTTGGGATTCCATCCTTTGGGAAACTGGAAGTCACTGATTAGTTTTAAGTAAGAGAGCAAACTGATTGCACTTGTATTTTTAAATAATAACTCTGGCTAGACTGAGGAGAACATGTTGGAGGCACTGATGGCTTCGTTTACTAGGAAGGGGAACACAGAGAAGGTGGACCTATGGGGTGATGAGATAGGGAGCTCAATAGTGTGTCTGTGCCAAGGAGAGTCTTGGCTAGAGATACAGGTTTGTCAGTGTAGAGCAGTTAAATGGTATTTGATGTTCAGGAGCCAGTGAGATTGCCTCGAATCTATGGATAGTGTAGAAGAGGGCTTAGGAACCCCAGAATTCAAGAAATTGGCAGAGAAGCTGTAGCCTCAAAGGCAGGAGAAGGTGGTAGTAGCTAGGAGGGAAGGAGGAAAATGAGGAGAATTTTGAGAAGTCATGCTCTTGAATTGGCTAGTGAACTCTCTGGTATCTCCTAGATGAATCATGATAAACTTCTGTAGTAAGGGTATCAGGATAACATCAATGAGGGCATTTTTTTTTTTTCTTTTTTTTGAGACGGAGTCTCGCTCTGTCACCCAGGCTGGAGTTTTAAGTAAGAGACAATTTTATACTGACATTTGATAGAATCTCTTCATCTCCAGCAGTCACTCTGTCCTAGAAAACCGAAACCCCTCAGTGAAGCTGTGGATTAGAGAGAATTTGCTTTATGCAAGATCTCCATGTCCACAGATTATGTTTTTGTAAAGCATCTGTTCAAAGCCAGAATGTACCAGGTGGCTGTGGAGAAAGATACAAATTAGTCCATGGAATTTGAAACTCTTAACATGAATTGATCATCTACCTTCCTTTGCCTTCATGGCCATATTCATACTACTGAAAACTAATTAGTAGTGTTTCAAGACATCTGGTCCATTAAATTTCTTCTGAAAAGAAAATCTTTACATATTAAGACATCAAATTAAATAAATAAGAGCCAGCTACATTTTTGCCTAATTCAGATGTATATGAAACAAGGATTTTATAGTTTAGGTATCAGGAAGTAGTTTTCTGATTTAGTGCCAGGATAGCCTTAAATGTGCTAAAAAACAAAATAATAATACAAATAGGGAGTGAGCCTGTGTTCACATTTTATTACTATTCTTAATCATTAACTTATAAAAGCTAATTCCACAAATGTTTACAGGAAAAAGACATAACGGTATAGATAGCAAAATAAAATGCTATTAGGGTTGACACTATAATCTGGGGTTAATTTTTTTTCCAAGCTATGAACTCAAAACTCTTCCATTTCTGTAGGTTAACCTCCAACCCACAGGAATGTAAACTATGTGAACCTTTTCTCAGTTATGGATTGCTAGGTAAATATGCTCTGACAAGAAAGTTACAATCCCCAAGAATGCCAGATAAGTGCTTACTTGAAAATGCTCTTGCAGATAGAGAAAAAAAAGACTAGCAATCATCATTTTTCTTTTTTCCAGGATTGGGATAACTTTTTTTTCACAGTATTATTAATAAATGGCCATGACATTTAAACTGTCTTTCCCAAGATAAAGATATATGTTTAAATGACTTTATGTCATGCAAGAACTCAATATCCCATAATTTTCTAATTCATCAGGAGCTATTCTTTCAAGCCAGAAATGTCAAATAGGTTTTAGGAAATTTATCAGGTTTATTGAAACTCAAGGCTCTGTCATTAAAATCTCTTGCTGATTTTCCTCAAACCTCACCACTTCATGAAGTCTGGCTGATAATGAATCAGTAATGCAGAGAGCAATCTAACGCAGTGATTTCAAACTAGGGAACAGTTATGTATTTTAAGGGAATCAATTTCCAGATCTTCAACTTCTGTATGTAACCTTTCCTAAAAGTGATCTGTTCAAGAACTTGATTGTGGTTCTCGTTTCCTATCTCAAATTTCACAATTGCTCTTTCCTAACCTTATTCAAGAAGGAATCTCCTTTTGCACCAATGTCCTGCAGTTTAAACACTTCTGGAATATTAAACAAGGGGACAATTTATTGGTGTCAAGGAAGCCTCCTTTAATTAACCATAAATATGACCCCAGGCATTTTCTTAATAAATGCATTTCCAAACAATTTTCACCTTTAAGTTTAAAATGTACTAAAATTGAAATATATTTTTGTTGTTTTAATCAAGGGTACATCAACAATAATTATATTTATAACTCAATCTAGAAAGGTAATTTTTAGCAATTAGAGCAGTATGGTCAGAGAAAATTTAAAAGCAATTTCAATTTTATACATGATTTTGTTGCAGACATTTTGGGTGATCAACAAAAGCCTTTAAACAAAAATATACTAAAATTAATTTCTGCAGGAGAAGTTGAATGGAAATATGATTCCAAGGAAAGAAAAGAGCAATATAAGGTCTTCAATTGTCAATGAGGAGCTTGTTGTGAATTTTAACTGGGTGTTGATGGGTACCAAGTCACTTTGGTATTGAGATTTCACTGGATATGTTTAAAAGCTATTCTACGAGTTTTATTTGAAAATGTCAATGTTTATATTACAGTGGAATTTAAAACCTTTGTAGCTATTTAAACATTTAAACTAATACTAACATATTTTAGAAGTTATCTTAAAAATTCATGAAGGTTTTACAGTTTTCCAATGTCTGAATACCATTAAGAGTTGGCCTACAAACATGAGCACACTTTGATGACAACGCAGGAATTACTGTCAATATATGCTTATGTTTAATCCCCTAGTCACTCTTTCAATCTGTGTCTCCTATAGCTTTTGGTGGAAAGTATCAGTCCTGTTGAAATTCACATAGCTTCTTCAATGTTTCCTCCTAGACCTGAATTTGGATGAACCAAGATGGAACGAGGGATATGGGCAAGAAATAATCAAACAGTGCAATTCTGAGCTACTGTAGAGGAGGCCAGTGTGGCAGATACTTTCTGGGTTACCTGCTTCATCCCCTTCATTAAGCAGAAAGTGTTTCCTCCTGTCAAAAAAGGAGTTTAAAGTTTGCTGTATTTGATGGAAAATGCTGATTCCTGGTGTCACAGAGAGAATGCAAGTGTAAAAGAGACAAGACAAAAAATTCAAGTTAGAGAGTGCGTTAAAGCTCCATGTTGTTGGTTTTGTTAATAATCAAAGCAGTCTACAAATGTTGGCCCAGAATATTACTAGGGCAAAATACCCATAGGGATTAACTGATAGAGTCACAATACCTAAAGGTTCTGGTTTGACCAAGTTCTCAGACAAAGACTAAGATTACTATAGGCGCAGGAGCAGGAAGTAGACATTCTAGCCTAGACACTGGGGCAGAAAAATAATTTGGGGTACAGGAAAGATCAGATTAACTCATGCCTACTTACCTACTAGATTTTTATTTTATGAATACTTCTTTTTTTTTTTTGAGACGGAGTCTTGCTCTGTCGCTCAGGCTGGAGTGCAGTGGCGCGATCTCGCTCACTGCAAGCTCCCCCACCTCCCGGGTTCACGCCATTCTCCTGCCTCAGCCTCCCCAGAAGGTGGGACTACAGGCGCCTGCCACCACGCCTGGCTATTTTTTTTTGTATTTTTAGTAGAGACGGAGTTTCACCGTGTTAGCCAGGATGGTCTTGATCTCTTGACCTCGTGATCCGCCCGCCTCGGCCTCCCAAAGTGCTGGGATTACAGGTGTGAGCCACTGCGCCCGGCCATGAATACTTCTAGATGTCAATTTTTTCATCTTTTCCTCTCATTTCTTCATTAGCCTGTATCGACTCTCTCATATCTAGTAGAATATCTGTTATAGTATGGTATTGTGTATATTGTGTGTTTCCATCTAGGCTAGGGTGATATTCACAACTTTTACCCTCCTATTTAATAACATATTTAGTGATTGGTATGAAGTGCAGACACAGACTGGGGGTGGGAGTCAGTGCAAGAACAGAATCCTTGTGGAATCCCCTGCTATTCCATGTAGGGCAAGGGAGGGACTTCTCTGGATCTTGATTACCTCAGATAAATAATGAGAAAATAGGATTAAACGAAAAAAAAAGACATTTTTTTTTCTTCTAACTTTAATCTCCACAACTGTTTCCCCTCTTTGATAGGTTTTATCCACCCAGGAAAGTTCCCCAAGGAGAGATTTGTAAGAAGAAATGGAAGAAGAGAAGTTGCTTAATCTTAGAGTCAGGATAGTTTCAGAAACCAAGGTCTAGGGATTTTACTCAAATTTTTGGGTCCTCCATTCCTATGTCACTCAGTCCTGGGATCTGAGCAGCAAAACGATTTCTCCTCTCTTGTCCCCATGGAAGTCTCCACAGCAGGGCTCCTTATGATGGAGGGAGAGAGGAGAGGGCTCAGGCCTCCTGCTTTGCCTTTAGAGGTTTGTGCTGACTTTCTGCTGAGCTATTACCATGTTTCACCAGAAGTTTCTACTTCTATGATGAAAGAAAATTTCAACCTGAATTTGGGAGTCCTGGAGTAGTTCAACGTCTTTTCTTACTTTCCATGGATTTGTTGGAGAGAAAGTCCTGTGGTACCTAATTTCAGTAGATTATACAGACAGGAGGCAAGAAGTACAGCAGCCACATGGAGTGAGTGAGCGTTTTATCTGGATTACTGAGGCCACATAGGTATCTTTTGAGAAAGGCAGCCTTCGGTCACACTGGATGCAAATAGAATTGCTTTAATTCTTCTATGGATAGAAATTGGGGACTGAGTTTACCTCTAACTGGCAAAAGGAAATTTTAGGCATTTGCAATGTGGTTTGCTAGAAGAATAATTGAAAGCATTTATATCTGAAGCAGGAGTGCAAATGAGAGCAGCCTGACATTTTCTGTTTGTTTTTCACTGTTTGCTGTTACTTAAAAATGTGACCAAAGGCACACACTAGTGATTGTTGTGTAGAACCCTCCTTTGGGAAAGTGGATGAATTGGAATACATTATTTTCTTTAGTCAGTTGATCTTTCAAGTAGTAAATATTTATTTATTACCAAATTTAAATAGGATGCTTTATTGGATGCTGTATATGAACATGTGTGTGTATGATTGGGAGTGATGATGATGGCTTAATTTATATGTTTCTATGTGTGTAAATCATGGTTCTGAATATTGACACATATAAACCTGTACATGATTAAATAGAAATATAAGTCAATATTTTAAAAAGTCGCCCATATGGCAGAGTCAAGAAGTCATATGTGAGTTGATTAGCAAAGTAGATCGTTACAGGCTATATAGTCTAAGTTGTATTTGCTAAGGATCTAGATGGATAAGCAGGGATTTGATAGAGAGGAAAGGACTGTTGCAATCTTAATGTTTGTCTTCCCCCTTGGAATTCAATGTTGAAACCTAATTGCCAAAGTGATGATATTAGGAGGTAGTGCCATTGGGCAGTGACTATGTCATGAGGGCAAAGCCCTCATGAATAAGATTGGTGCCTTAAGAAAATGTCACCTATGAGCCAGGAAATGGGCCTTTACCAGATACCAAATCCATTGGTGTCTTGACTATTTGGTGGATGGCATCGTTCATAAGGAGGATTAGATATATTAAAGAAATTGTTTTCTTTGTGTGTCTTTTTATATGCATCTACATATTATGTAAGTTTGTTACCCCACCATGTAAATTTCCTTTCTGTCTGCCTCATTCATTTATCTACCCCGCTGAATTCACAAACTGTTTTAATTATCTTTAAAAAAAGTATAAGGCACAGAAAAATCTACAAAAACAACAGCAAAGAAATATGAAAATCAAGAAAAAAAATAAGGGCAGGAACATAAACCTTGAAATAGATTTGGAATCAAAATATATGAAATCAGCCTCTATAGTTGGAGTTAAGCTAACATTGGCTCTGAACTTATTCGCAGTCAGTGTAAAGAAGGAAAACAATCAGTCCTTTGATAATTACCTCATCCATATGATAAAAACAAACTACAAGTATAGGTACAAATTATCTGTGTAGTAAATCTTAAGAGAAATTTTTCTTATAGCATCTCATAGAAACATGAGGTAATATGTAAACTGTGTCCCCAATAAAGAAGCTATAGTATGTCCAATGATGAATTCTGTAGGACTGTTATTTATGATATACTTAATAGAAAACTTATTGCATCCTGACAAAGCACAGTTCCACGAAGGAAAGAAAATGGTGAGGTATTGGCTCAATAGGAATCCTGCATTGAAATTTGAAACAGCCAAGATGAAGATTACTTTATAGCTACAGACATTTTTCTGGAAGAGAACCTCCTGGGAAATCTAAGGCTAGATCAAATTGGATAGTAGGGAATAGGGAGTAAGGGAGTTGCCAGAATATGGCCTTTTTGAGAGGAAAAAGGTATACACTCCTCTCTCTCTCTCTTACTCTCACTCTCATAGTCTGTAAGACTGTAAGATATCCATATATATATATATATATATATATTA
This sequence comes from Piliocolobus tephrosceles, assembly GCF_002776525.5. Lineage (NCBI taxonomy): Eukaryota > Metazoa > Chordata > Mammalia > Primates > Cercopithecidae > Piliocolobus > Piliocolobus tephrosceles. The sequence goes on from NC_045439.1 coordinate 124,010,008, forward strand.
GAGTTTGCTATACATACACACAGACACTATATAAATATATTCTCCATGTAGTAAATCTTAAGAGGATTTTTCTTATAGCATCTCATAGAAACATGAGGTAATGTGTAAACTGTGTCCCCAATAAAGAATCTTTCTTCTTTCCTATATATAGCGTGTGTGTGTCGTGTGTGTGTGTGTATCTTTGGTATTGCTTAGGGTATCTTCACATAAGTTTATTTTTTTAATCAAATAATATTCTGAATATTTCAATGCTTGTAGTGCTCTCTACAACTGGGTGTCATTTTGTCTGCATTATGGTTAATTATTCCTGTATTTTTCTATATTGAAGCACTTGACTCCACTTTTCCTAAATTTTATTCAGAACTGTATTATAGATAACTTGTGGTTTATTTAATATATATTGAACAGTAAAGCCGCGATCATCATAAAACCTTAAACATTCTCATGTATTTATTTATAGCTATCATAATATTTCTTGCCTTGTGACTACTGAATGCTAATAAAATATAACCCTTTGATAAATGTTTTCTGGGACATTTTATTCTGCATTCTTCAGCTATTTTTGCCAATGTTTCATAACTTTTTAAACATTTATCCTCATTTTCCTTCCATTCCATTTCTGTCACATTTATTTCAGCTTTAATTCTTTATCTTTGAATATCTGTGTTGCTTTAAGCAATTTTTCGTTTGCTCTTTTTTTCTCTTCAACTGTTTTCACTAAGTGCTAATCATATACTTATATTTTCTGACCTGTCTTACTTCTTCAATATGTTCTCAAATATTTGCGGATACCTCAACAATGAGTATATTTTAATCAAAATAATATCTTTACTTTGGCTCTTACTGCCTGCCAGCTTTCTTCCTTCCTGTCTTTATCCCTCCTTGTTTTTAAGAGATATCCAAATGAACTATTATTCATAGCATGTGAGAATCTATGTGAGCTGATTAAATAAGACTTTCACCTACAGCTGAAATGCTCAAGATTATACCTAAATAGTTGGTAATTTAGAATGATTTTCCTGACTTCATATTTGTTGCTTTCAAACTTTTTCTGGAGTTTTAGATTTAGAGTATAACACTGGATTTGGCATAGAGAGTTATATCAAGCTGTCTCTTTTTTTATTCCTTAGTTTCAATCTACCAAATATACAATGTAACACATCCCTCAGCTAAAGTTGCCATTAAAGAGTTCTTATTTGTCCCTTTATCTGCTGAACACATTGAAATTATCTTGAATAACTATCTGTGCTGAATTTCTGGTCAACAGAGCTTCCATATCTTAGTGAAGCAATTTTATTCATTGCTTTTTGCTTGCTATGTTGAAATGTAAGTTTGGGTGATTTAAAAAATTATTTTATTGGAATTGATATGTGAGTTTATTACTGCTTTCTGATGGCAAAAAGGAGTTTGAAAGAAATTAATAGCATTGGGGTCATCTGTTATTTTTATGTATCCATTATTCATTCCTCTTCTAGTAGCATCTTGGCTTTGCCTTGAGGAACCACCTCTGCCTGTTTCCTAAATCTGAAGAAATCAGTCTAAGTAAAGTCAGCCCATGACATTTTCTGGAATTATCACAAAAGAAGCCTCTTTCTTCTGCTGGAGTTGTTAATTTGGTAGGTATGGTAAAGAGAGTAATAGCCCTCCAAAGATGTCTGTCTCATCCACTGGGGCTGTCATACCCCAAATACCATAGATTGGTTGGCTTTAACAACCAACATTTATTTCTCACAATTAAAGCTGGGAAATCTGAGATCAAGATAGCAGCAGATTCAGTGTCTGGTGAGGGCCATTTCCTGGTTCATAGATGGTGCCTTCTTGCTGTGCTCTCACATGGTGGAAAGAGGAAGGTAGCTCTCTGGGGCCTCTTTTATAAAAGCACTAATCTCACTCATGAGAACTCCACCCTTATGACCTAATCACCTCCCAGAGGTCCTTTCTCTTAATACCATTACCTTGGGAATTAGGAATTCAACATACAAATTTTGAGGGGACGCAAACATTTGGTCTATAGCAATGTCCACCACCTATCGCCAGAACCTGTGAATATGTTACCTTATGTGGCAAATGTTCTTGAAAATGCGATTCAGAAAATGGGATTCACCAAGAATCTTGAGATGGGAAGATTATTCTGGAATATCTGGGGGATCTCAATGTAATCTCAAGGGTCAAGGCTCAGGAGGGCCATGAGGGTGAGAGGAGATGTGACAACGGTGGTAGAGGTCACAGTGCTGTGATTTCTAGTTTTGAAGATGGAAGAGGGCCATGAGCCAAGGGATGCAGCAGCCTCTAGAAGCCGGGGAAGCTCAGGGTTTCACTCAGTCTCCCTTAGAACCTATAGAAGGAACATAGACCTGCCAACACCTTTGTGTTAGTGCACTGATACTTATGAACTCCCAAACTGTAGGCTAATAAAGTAATATTGTTTAAGCCACCATTTTTGTGGTAATTTGTTACAGCAGCAGGAGGAAACTAACACAGTAGGACACAAGTCTGAGGCTCCTGGAGGCCATCTTTGCCATCACGTGGGCCTGAGCTTGCTTCAGAGTAAAGCCAATATAAACAAGAGCTAAACAATAGAGACATGCTGTGGTGACATGATTTGAGCATTTGGTCCAGTCCTTCCTAAAGTAGTTAACCCAGATTTTTCAGTTTTATTAGCCAACAGATTTTTGTTTTGTTTTGTTTTACTTCAGTTACTTTGATCTGGGCTCTCTCTTACTTGCATACTCTTCTATGCACAAGTATCTTTTTAAAATTACAGTTTTACTTATAATAGCTCCAGTTTGGAAACAATGTACTTATCATGCTTACTGTATTTGTTGATTTACTCCATCCTTAGGCTGGGCGCAGAGGCTCATGCCTGCAAACCCAGCACTTTAGGAGGTCGAGGTAGGCGGATCAATTGAGGTCAGCAGTTTGAGACCAGCCTGGCCAACACGAGGAAACCCCCACTAAAAATTCAAAAATTAGCTATGCAGGGTGGTGCGCACCTGTAATCCCTGCTACTTGGGAGGCTGAGGCAGGAGAATTGCCTGAACCTGGGAGGCAGAGGTTGCAGTAAGCTAAGATTGCACCACTGCACTCCAGCCTGGGTGACAGAGTGAGACTCCATCTGGGAAAAAAAAAAAAAAAAAAAAAAACAAGAAGTTATTGAGAAAAATCAAAAATATAATATAACCATGGAAAACTCATGCTATAGAAAAACTGCTTGTTTATATGGGAACATTTTCACAATATATTAGTTTTTCACTGAAGCAAAAAAATGGAAAAGCAGCTTTCATAGAAACACCCAACCATATACAAAAAAGTTTAAAAAGTTACAAAGGAAGGATTTTCCTATGATAACTTGGAAATTTGGATAACATGGGAAGGTTAGAAATTTCTTCTAAACTCTTGTATTCTTCATAGAGTTATACAAAATGACATTTGAAACATTTATTAATGCCCCTGCCAAAGACTGCATTTTAAACTTAAACGCTATTGAAAAATGCACTGAAGAAGTTTAAAATATTGTGTAATCCCAAGTCAAATAATTACAAACTAATGTTAAAAAGGCACAAATTTCCTATGTAAACAATAACGGTAATAGTGTCATTTTTACATTTAACTTCTATTAATAAAGATAATTGAAATAAGTCTCATCTTGCAATTACTACTCTAGAAAAAGTGGGGACTACAAGTGCATGTATGGTATACAGCACTGTCTTCATGAATTTCTTTCTTATGTTCTATGTGTTTATTGCATTAATAAGACTGAGATGCTATAGCAGTTTGCCACCCTTTGGGAAGGGAAAAAGTCCAGTGGTTAAGGAGTCATACATTGTGTGATTCTAGGCATTTTGGCCTCTTTGAACTTATATTAATTCTTCACATAAAATTGGAATATCAATAGTAGCTACAGCATGGATTTGTTGGGACTACTAAGTGATGTAAAGCATGTCATGCACCTCTCAGAATATGGGGTACATATAGATACTCAATAATTGTTAGCTACTACTAATATTTTTATTATCAGCATGATACTGTTGTTACTATTAATTTTTGACATGCCATACAGTCCTATGAGTTAGCTCAGAATTCTGAGTTGACACAACTATGGAGGAGATAGCAAAATAGAAAATTTATCCATTTTTACTCTATAATGTTTAATGAGGAAAACGCCCATCAATTAATTACCTTCATTCAAAAAACTTTAAAAAATCATTTCTGTGAATTAAAGATTGTTGTAAGCACAGTTGCTATTGAAATGAGTAAAACTGTGTCCTTGGTAACTAACAGTTTGCATATTAGTGAGGAGACAGTGAAAAACACCTATAAACACCATGAAGTGTTAGATTTGCCACATTAGAAATATGCTTAGGGCTTCAGTTAGGAGATAAAGGAGAAAGTGATCAGTTCTACCAGTGCAAGAGGGTCAGGACAAGGATTCAGAGAAGAGGGGAGGCTTGTGAACCTTTCAAATAATAGGCAAGTGGTTAATTGGGGATGGGCATTCCATGCTGAGGGGACAATGCTGGCAAAGGCATAGATGTAGGAAACAATTTCATTTGCTGAGAGGTTGGGCATGTATGGTGTTGGCGGATGGGAATATGGTAACAAATGAGGCTAAGTTGCTAAGCAGGGGACAGACTAATTAATCCATCAATAGATGACCCTGACCATTTACCCTGTCAGGCATGGTAAGTGCTAGAAATACAGTGGTGGCCTCCGCTTTGATGGACCTATATTCTAAATAATCACAGGGACTTTCTGTGGGAAATGAGGCTTTATTGAGGCAGAGGTATGTGTACATGATCTGATCTTTATTATAGGATGCTCACTTGGGCAGCTATGTGAAGCAATGTTTGAAGGGTGTATTTTAGTCTGTTTTCATGCTGCTGATAGACATACCCAAGACTGGGAAGAAAAGGAGGTTTAATTGGATTTACAGTTACACATGGCTGGGGAGGCCTCCGAATCATGGTGGGAGGTGAAAGGCATTTCTTACATGGCGGCGGCAAGAGAAAAATGAGGAAGAAGCAAAAGCAGAAACCCCTGATAAACCCATCAGATCTTGTGAGACTTAATTCACTATCACGAGAATAGCATGGGAAAGAACAGCCCCCATGTTTCAATTACCTCCCCCTAGTTCCCTCCCACAACATGTGGGAATTTTGGGAGATACAATTCAAGTTGAGATTTGAGTGGGGACACAGCTAAACCATATTAAAAGGGGACACAATTGAAGGTAGACAGAGTAGATGAATGATTGTTTATTAATTCAAATGAGAGGAGCTGCATGAAAGCACTAGAAGCAAGGATGGAAAGAAGTGAGTTTAGATATGAAACTTGGTAACTAGCCTGAATCTAAGTCTGCATGACTGATGGGCCTCAGGGGTAAAAGGGAGGGCAAAACCTGAATAGCCTGAAGGTGTCTTCCTTGTGTGAGAGAAAGGTTTTCATTTTGATTGGTGCCTACTCTACTTTTTCAGACAAGCAGAACTCTGGGTGCTGAGCTGGGCTAGGGTGTGGCATTACAGAAGCTGTTGGGTTTGGGAAATGACTCAACAACCTGAATTATGATTCCACAGTTTGTTCTTGGCCTCCCCTTAGCCTCTTCCACATCCAGTCGCTCTCACCACTCATTCCAAACAGACCCCCAACCTAAGCTTTGGAGCCTGCTTTATTGAACTTAATTATTTCAGCTTAATTATTCCAAACTGCCTCTCACCACCCACTGTGAGCAGATGGAATAAAATGCTCCACAAGGGGCTTAATAGTGAAGGAGATGTATTGGGGGAATTGTGGGCATAAAAATAAACGTTGGCATTTTTTTTTCATTTATTTTAATTTTTCCCTTAGCATAAGGGAGAATCCTCTCATGGTCCAGGTATCTCCCAATTCTGAGAATTCTCCCAAGTCTCAGAAGACATAGGTGTGGTGACTTGGACCATGGCAGCTGCTTGGCCTCACTGTTAGACCAGGTTTATCTAAATTGACCACCTGCTAGGTTGCCTTACCAGAAGCAATTATAGCATTACCAGAAGCTAACTTCCTTTTTTATTTTATTTTTTAGCATTTGCTGGTGAGTACTAGCAGTACATGGAATCCTACTTGACAATTGTTTGCTTTCTTTCTTTACTTTCTTATGTCAAGACAAATGATGCTTTAAAGAATGTTAAGAAATACAGGATGAAGCCAGGTTAAAGTCAGAAAGAATGATGGATAGATGGGAAACAGTGAGTCTGACATGATGTAGTGTTTTTTTTTTTTTTTGGCACCATTTTATAATTAGAAAGTAATAAGGTATGCATAAAAGTCTGATAGCCCAGGCTGGGAAGTCGAGGGTGAAGAAATTCCCCAAACTGGAAATGCAGGAATAGCAAACTTTTATTGTGTTCCTGAATCTTGAGCAAGGCTGAGGAGAAAAAAAAAGAAGAAAAAATAAAGGCTTGTGGAGACAGTAAGAAATTCAGTTTTGGATATATTGACTTTGATATGATCATGGGATGTACAGACAGATAGTAATTAAAATAATAAAGCAAAACTACACAATTCTAAAAGAATAGAGCTTTAGGTCAAGCTCTAAGATTCTCTGGATAGCACTGATGCTTAGAGTATCTTATCTGACCTATGTAACACACAGGCTTGTGCAGGTTTAATGAATTAACACGTGAAGGTACTTTGAAAATCTATAAAGTATGTGTGGATTCATTATTTTATTACTATTTCAAAAATTACAGCTTATAGACATCCCCTCTGTGTTTCTTATACTCAGATACATTTTTTTTTTCCTTTAGTGAAGACAATGATTTCCTCTTTGTGTTCCTATAACCCTGAACACTTCCCCCTGACCTTTGCACAGATGCTGAGGTCTGAGGTTTCTGTAAGCCTCTCCCTGTTGCTTATTTCACTGTGTGCTCCTATAAGCACAGAAATACCTCGCGGCGTCCCCAAGCTGTGAGTCTGAGATCTTGAGACTGAAGGATTTGGCTGCTTTCTGGAAGTTCACAGAGAAACGATTCTCTGTTGCATTCTGTTGCTTATAAGCTTCTTGGCGAATAATGAGAATCATCTGCCTGCTGGGAGGCTGCTTGTACCAGAACAAATAATAATCACTCTCACTGGTGTCATATGTGCAGCTCAGGGTCACGGTCTCGGCCTCCTGCACGGATATCTCTGGTTGAGACTGAGTGACTGTCTGGGCCATGCTGAATTCTGTGGGAAAGAGGAGAGAAAGGACTTCACTGGGATATCATGTGTGAGAGAGAAACAGACTCACAAGCCTGTACCCATTGCAACCCATCTTTCTTCCTCTTGATCCAAACCTCTGACAAAATCCATCAACTTTCTTGCCTCTAATAGCTGGGCCCAATGAGGAGATTAGATTCCTGCACAATTAATCTTTCTTCCCACTTCTCTGTTCCATTGAATACTAGTTAAGGTAAATACATGCGCCTTCCTTACCAAGACAGGTGGAGATCACAAGGGCCCACAGGAAGCCAGGGCATGCCATGCTCACAGGTCCCTGCTGCCGGGTGAGAAGCCTCCTCTTCTGATCTGAACCTTGAGTATCAGCTGTACTGGTGCCGTAGCTGCTTCAGAACAGGAAATGGGATGTCAGGTGGGCTGTTTATGATGTCTCCCTTAGGGAAAGCTCCTCGATACTTTTTGTCTTTTGCTTCCGAAAATAAAACTTTGACTATAATGTTTAATGAAAAAAGATGTTGTCAGAATTTATTTGGGAATAAAAATGATGAGGAAAGGGAGCTGATAAATTGTTTTTTAAAGACATAATTTGGAGACGAGAATGAGATGGGTGGGGAAAAGACAGGCCAAGCTGATGTTGTGACTTCGGTTTTCTCTATAAGCTTTTGTTGTCTTTCCACTTTCTCTCTCTCTCTCCTTCCCGTCTATCCTTTCTCCTTCCCGTCCCCTTACTCCTCTTTTTTCCTTTATTTTCCTTCCTTCTTTCCTTTTTTTCCCTCCCTCCTCTGTCTTGAAGCCAATATCAGAAAATTATCTCTGGGTTATGATAACACAGGTATTGGTTATGTAATTGTTTGACCAAATTGTATTTTAATACTTTGAGAAATGATGAAAAATAATGACAACAACAATAACATTCAGATAGTCTAGAGAAAATTGAAACCAGAATTTTGATATCTAATTATACTGTAATTTGCTGAAGACTTTCTTTTTTAGAAAAAGAATATCTGATTTTGGCTGTGTCAAGAAGCTCCACAATACTGGTGGCAAGGGCTTTTGTGTGCTTCTGTTAATGACTTTGTGAAGGAAGACTCAGAACAATTAACATAAAATTCATTTGGGAACATTCTGTGTTGCACATCTGACAGCTTTTCATTGGCACCTGATTTTTCCTCATGCACACATTCTTCTTTGAGGGAGGAAAGGTCAGGAATTAGTCTTCATTTTGTAGAAGAGACAACAGAGCAAAAACAAAAACTCACAATACAGAGAACTACTAGTTTCATTTGCATTAATTCTCTCTCCCTACTGAATTTGTGTCATCCAATCTTAGATAAGACTTCTCTATAGTTCAGTTTTATGTAAACTTCTCCCCCTGTAAAACAAGAAGGAGACTAAAAGACTAAATTAAAAGCTGACTTGCTGTGTAGGGAGTGGTGGTCTTAACTCTCCCTTCCCATTTATTATTTCCACTTGGAAATGGTATTAACAGTGGGCATTCTGCCACAGATGTTCTTAACTCCAGAGGACTTCTTAAAGTACAGCATTTGAGTTTCTTCTGTAGTGGTCTACTTCTCTTGTTTGCTTGGTGTTAAATTTCTGCACTACCTACTATTTTCTGGACAAATTCACAGAAAGTTGGTAAATATGCTATTACTTTACAATTTACCCCCTTCTCCTCTCTGGTCCTTTTTGTTTTTCCTTTTGAGACAGGGCCTCACTCCATTGCCCAGGCTGGAGTGCAGTGGCACAACTATGCAGCCTCAACCTCCTGGGCTCAAGTGATGCTCCCACCACAGCCTTCCAAGTAGCTGGGACTACAGGCATGTGCCACCACTCTCTAGTCTGTATAGGAAACTCTAGAAGATTGGGCTGTCTTCTCTCCCAGTCTCAGGCCAGCTGCAGCTATGAGTTCACTAATTAGGGTCTCAAGAGTGAATGTTTTCTGCCTCTTGCCTGGGCTCACTGGGCCTGCAATTGCAATGCCGATTGGGGATTCCAATGCTGCAATGGATCTTGCCATTTCAGGTGAGATTGGGCACATTCAGGTTGGTGTGGCCATAGATAGATCTTGCCAGTTTAGACAAGATCTATCTTTTTTTGTGACCCTCTGGGGCCTATGCAATAAGAACTTTAGTATTTTGTATTTATCATCCAATCAGTTCCCAGCTTCCATAGTTAATCAAGTTATTGAACATTGAAGACCAAATAAAGCGATGTATATAAAAGAACTTGTAAGTGGGCAAATATGGGTGGGGTGGGCAGAAGGCTGCCTTTTTGTGGAAGCAGAACCCCTTCTGGGCAGTCTGGGAAATTCTACTGTGCTTCCTTGGGATATTAACCCTACTGGAGTTAGCTAGTTAGACTATAAACAGTAAAAACTAGGAGAAAAATATGTGAGTATCACACACCTACTCTCACGTTCTCGTGGGAGAATTGTTACAGATTCAAAAACCGAGGCACATCAGCAATTAATGGCACAAGTGGGAGAAGCCGCTCCAATCATTGAGATAGCCCCTCTTAGATGAGTGGATCTTGATGAAAGAACACTCAGGATGCCCAGTCTTAATCACCTCAGACACCCCATGGTCAGGGTTCTCGTGACTGTGAATTCCTTATCTGAAAATACAGTGAACAAAAAATGTTTTAAAAGTCTTTTAAACAAGATTTTCTCTGATTTGTTATATTCATTTACAATATTTGTTTGGTCAGAGGAGGTGATGAAGATGGTTTACTAACCCCCGAGTGGAGATCCCAATGCAGGGTGGAGGGGGTGGTGCATTTAGGTGCTTTCAGGGGCATGTAGGTTCCCTGCAGCACAGAAGTAGATGGCTAGGTCCCTCGACTGGGTGGTCTTGTGGTTCAGGGAGAGGTGGAGCTGGTACTAGCACTGAAGGAGGCTGTTTATCTTCCCCTGCACTACAAAACCCTAGTTAACAAGAACAGAAACCAAGGCATTAGATTTGTTCTAGATCTTTTTCATTCTATAACCATGGATCTGAAACACTGTTCAGATAATTATAGTAGATGATAAAACATCTTTCCTTCGTGGATGGGGTGATAGTTAATTTTAGGTGTCAACTTGACGGAATTAAGGAATACCTAGAGAACTGGTAAAGCATTATTTTTGGGTGTGTTTGTGAGGGTGTTTCCAGAGGACATTAGCTTGTGAGTCTTAATGGAATATGTGGGGAAGATCCGTCTTCAGTGTGGGCATCCAGTCTACTAGGGCCCTGGGTAGAACAGAAACCTAGGAAAAGCAGCTTGGTCTCTCTCTCCCCTGGAGCTGGGATACACTCTTTTTCTCTTGCCCTTAGACACAAGAACTCTGGGATCTGTGGCCTATGGACTCCAGGACTTATGACAGTGGCCCCCTGGGTTCTCGCTTTTGGATTTGGACTAGCCACACTACTGCCAGCATCCCAGGTTCTCCAGTTTGCAGACAGTTTGTCACGGGACTTCTCAGCCTCCATAATTGTATGAGCCAATTCTTCTAATAAAACCCCTCTCATATATCTATATATTCATCCTATTGGTTCTGTCTCTCTGGAGAACAGAGACTGGTTCTGTCTTTCTGGACAGTTGGTCAGGAAGAGCTTTCCTCTTTCTTGATAGCAAATTTTCTTAAAAAGATGAATTAAGGTGCCGGGCGCGGTGGCTCAAGCCTGTAATCCCAGCACTTTGGGAGGCCGAGACGGGCGGATCACGAGGTCAGGAGATCGAGACCATCCTGGCTAACACGGTGAAACCCCGTCTCTACTAAAAATACAAAAAACTAGCCGGGCGAGGTGGCCGGGGCCTGTAGTCCCAGCTACTCCGGAGGCTGAGGCAGGAGAATGACGTAAACCCGGGAGGCGGAGCTTGCAGTGAGCTGAGATCCGGCCACTGCACTCCAGCCGGGCGACAGAGCAAGACTCCGTCTCAAAATAAATAAATAAATAAATAAATAAAAATAAAAAGATGAATTAAGGGTAAGTTAAATAAAGGGTGAATTAAATATTTTATTTATTCTTTGAATCCCTTCTGTAAAATGTAGAGACTAGTTCTCAGAACCTTCTGAGTCCTCTGTGTTCTTGATGACATGAATTCACTCAGCTCTCATCCAGGCCAAAGCCACCAGATCACAAATACAGTTCCTAAAAGCTCCTCCATGGTTTGACCTTTCTAAACTGGTGGAAAATTTGATTCCAGGATGTGGAAATCTGACCTAGACTCTACAGATAACATAGGATTTGTTCTAGTTATTTCGTATGTATTAGGAATAGCAGATTCTTCAAAATGAGATCATTTTTTGTAAATAACTGCTATCAACAGGAGCAAACAGTGCCCTCTTCAGGTCAAAGAAATAATTACAGAGGCAGTTTCTAGGACTTCTCTGGATGGAAAGAACTTGGTTTAGTAAGAAATGTATTCTATTCCATTGGTCTATATCTCTGTTTTGGTACCAGTACCATGCTGTTTTGGTTACTGTAGCCTTGTAGTATAGTTTGAAGTCAGGTAGCGTGATGCCTCCAGCTTTGTTCTTTTGACTTAGGATTGTCTTGGCAATGTGGGCTCTTTTTTGGTTCCATATGAACTTTAAAGCAGGTTTTTCCAATTCTGTGAAGAAAGTCATTGGTAGCTTGATGGGGATGGCATTGAATCTATAAATTACCTTGGGCAGTATGGCCATTTTCATGATATTGATTCTTCCTACCCATGAGCATGGTATGTTCTTCCATCTGTTTGTATCCTCTTTTATTTCACTGAGCAGTGGTTTGTAGTTCTCCTTGAAGAGGTCCTTTAAATCCCTTGTAAGTTGGATTCCTAGGTATTTTATTCTCTTTGAAGCAATTGTGAATGGGAGTTCATTCCTGATTTGGCTCTCTGTTTGTCTGTTACTGGTGTATAAGAATGCTTGTGATTTTTCTCAGAAATAATACCACACATCTACAGCCATCTGATCTTTGACAAACCTGAGAAAAACAAGAAATGGCGAAAGGATTCCCTATTTAATAAATGGTGCTGGGAAAATTGGCTAGCCATAAGTAGAAAGCTGAAACTGGATCCTTTCCTTACTCCTTATACGAAAATTAATTCAAGATGGATTAGAGACTTAAATATTAGACATAATACCATAAAAAACCCTAGAAGAAAACCTAGAGGATACCATTCAGGACATAGGCATGGGCAAGGACTTCATGTCTAAAACACCAAAAGCAACGGCAACAAAAGCTAAAATTGACAAATGGGATCTAATTAAACTAAAGAGCTGCACAGCAAAAGACACTACCATCAGAGTGAACAGGCAACCTACAGAATGGGAGAAAATTTTTGCAATGTACTCATCTGACAAAGGGCTAATATCCAGAACCTACAAAGAACTCAAACAAATTTACCAGAAAAAAACAAGCAACCCCATCAAAAAGTGGGAAAAGGATATGAACAGACATTTCTCAAAAGAAGACATGCATACAGCCAACAGACACATGAAAAAATGCTCATCATCACTCGCCATAACAGAAATGCAAATCAAAACCACAATGAGATACTATCTCACACCAGTTAGAATGGTGATCATTAAAACGTCAGGAAACAGCAGGTGCTGGAGAGGATGTAGAGAAATAGGAACAATTTTACACTGTTGGTGGGATTGTAAACTAGTTCAACCATTGGGGAAAACAGTATGGCGATTCCTCAAGGATCTAGAACTAGAAATACCATATGACCCAGCCATCCCATTACTGGGTATATACCCAAAGGATTATAAATCATGCTGCTATAAAGACATATGCACACGTATATTTATTGCAGCACTATTCACAATAGCAAAGACTTGGAATCAACCCAAATGTCCATCAGTGACAGACTGGATTAAGAAAATGTGGCACATATACACCATGGAATACTATGCAGCCATAAAAAAGGATGAGTCTGTGTCCTTCGTAGGGACATGGATACAGCTGGAAACCATCATTCTCAGCAAACTATCGCAAGAACAGAAAACCAAACACCGCATGTTCTCACTCATAGATGGGAATTGAACAATGAGATCACTTGGTCTCGGGAAAGGGAACATCACACACCGGGGCCTATTATGGGGAGGGGTTATGGGGGAAGGATGGCACTGGGAGTTATACCTGATGTAAATGACGAGTTGATGGGTGCTGACGAGTTGACGGGTGCAGCATACCAACATGGCACAAGTATACATATGTAACAAACCTGCACGTTGTGCACATGTACCCTAGAACTTAAAGTATAATAATTAAAAAAAAAAAAGAATTAAAAAATAAATAAATAAATCTATTAAAAAAACAAGAAAAAGGAAATGTATTCTAGAAGTAATCTTTTTATGAGTTTCAGATTTATGTTTCCACTAAATCAAAATACTTGGATGTTTAAAATGTATCTGTCCTTTCCTTTATCACTGCTTTCTTAAATTCTACCTTCTATCACATCTTACATCCTCAGAGAAACATTTTTCCTTGATATTCTTTCAGAAATATAGCATGATTATAATTTAAACTTTAAGCATAATATTTGTGCCTTATCAGCACTTAGTATGTGCTTAATACTGTGCTAAGAGCAGTGAGGAATTATGAAGGGTACAAGGCAAACTCTAGCTGCATAGAGAATATAATGTATTTGGGGAGGAAAGATGAGTACCTTGAAACAATAGCAAATGCCTCAAGAAGGTATGTCAGTAAGAGTTGGATTGTTTGGTTCACAGTTGGTACTGTATGACATTTGGAAGAGAAGGAATTAAAGGATTCCTTAATTATTGGAGAAGAAATCTTGGAGGGAAGAGAGATTTCTGATGGTTGTTATAAGATTCATATGGTTCAAGCAGTCAGAAATATACATAAAAGAGAAATTTGGGTGGGTGGAACAACCAGTAGAGAAATGCTAGAGGCAGCAAATGAGCTTTAAGTGCTTATGAGCCAGTAAGGGTAATAAACTGATTAGAAGAGAGACATATTTTGGGAATAACTAGGAATGAAGTTCAAATAGTAAAGGGTCAGAAAATTTGGGGAGGGGAAATGAGAGACAATTGAAAGAGCTAAAACTTGGAAAGTAAAGTTTTTGAACACTGAAAAGACATAATCACGTATCTGCAGAGATTGGAGTTTAGCAAATGCAATTTGCCTCATCATCTTTTGAAAAAAATGTGACATCTATTTTTTACAATTACTCACTCAAGGACTCACTTGCCTTTATTAGCTCAGCCCAGTAAGGTTCACCTTGAACTCTCCTCTGTTCTTTCTTTGTTAAATTTTCAAAGAATCTTTGGATTTCCAAAGATTCCTTGTGTTAGTTTGATTTCCCCCCAAAACAGAGCCTGAAACTACCTTGGGTGAAGGTAGTTTATTTAAGAAGTGATCTCAGGAAGCAGGAGTGAGAAAATGGGTAAAGCAGGATGCCCACTCTCACCACTTTTATTCAAAATAGTGCTGGAATTCCTAGCCAGAGCAACTGGCAAGAGAAAGAAATAAAAGGCATCCAAACTGGAAAAGAAAAAGTCAAAATATCTGTTTGCTGATGATATGTCTTATACCTAGAAAACCCTCAAGGCTCCTCCAAAAGACTCCCAGATTTGATAAGTGAATTTAGTAAAGTTTCAAGATACAAAATCAATGTACAAAATAAGTAACATTTCTTTTTTTTTTTTTTTTTTTTTTTTTTGGAGCGGGGTCCCGCCGCGTCGCCCCGGGCGGGAGTGCAGTGGCCTGATCTCAGCTCACTGCAAGCTCTGCCTCCTGGGTTCACGCCATTCTCCTGCCTCAGCCTCCCGAGTAGCTGGGACTACAGGCGCCCGCCAACACGCCCGGCTAATTTTTTGTATTTTAGTAGAGACGGGGTTTCACCGTGTTAGCCAGGATGGTCTCGATCTCCTGACCTCGTGATCCACCCGTCTCGGCCTCCCAAAGTGCTGGGATTACAGGCTTGAGCCACCGCGCCTGGCCCAATAAGTAACATTTCTATACATCAGTAACAACCAAGCTGCAAACGAAATTTATAATAGCCACAAAATAAATAATCCCATTTATCATAGCCACAGAATAATACCTAGAAATACACTTAAACAAAGAGGTAAAAGATCTCTACTAGGAAACTACAAAACACTGATGAAAGAAATTGTGGATGACCCAAATAAATGAAAAAACATCTCATGCTTATGAACTGGAAAAAGCAATATTATTAAAGTGACCATATTGCCTAAAGCCATATGTAGATTCCATGCAATTCCTATCAAAATACCAATATTATTTTTCACAGAATTAGGAAAAAATGCTAAAATTAATATGAAACAGTAAAAGAGCCTGAATGCCAAAGCAATCCTAAGCAAAAAGAAAAATCTTGATGCATCATATCACCTGACTTGAAATAATACTACAAGGCTATACTACCAATATAGCATGGTATTTGTATTAAAAATAGACTCACAGATCAATGGAACAGATTATGGAATCCAGAAATAAAGCCACATATCTACAACTAACTGATCTTTGACAAAGTAGACAAAGACATACACTGGAGAAAGGACACCCTATTCAATGAACAGTGCTGGGAAAATTAGTTAGCCACACGCAGAAGAATGAAACTGGATCTGTTTCTCTTACTATGTACAAAAAGTAAGTCAAGATGGATTCAAGGCTGAAATATAAAACCTGAAAGTATAAAAATTCTGTAAGAAAACCTAGGAAAAACTCCTCTGGATCTTGGCTTAGGCAAAGAATTTCTGACTGAGATCCTAAAACAAATGCAGCAAAACAAAAAATAGACTAATGGGACTTAAACTAAATAGCTTCTGCACCACAAAATATATAATCAACAGAGTAAACAGACAACCTACAGAATGAGAGAAAATATTTGCAAACCATGCATCCAACAAAGGACTAATATCCAGAATCTACAAGGAACTCACACAACTCAACAAGCAGGAAACAAATAAGCCCATTGAAAAGTGTGCAAAGGACATGAACAGACGTTTCTCAAAAGAAGACATGCAAATGGTCAGCAAACATGAGAAAATGCTCAACACCACGAATCATCAGATAAATGCAAATTAAAACCACAATGATTTACCATCTCACATCAGTTAGAATGGCGATCATTAGGAAGTCAGAAAACAACAGATGTTTGGTAAGCATGCAGAGAAAACGGAACACTTATTCACTGTTGGTGGGAATGTAAATCAGTACAACCTCTATGGAAAGCAGTATGGGGATTTCTTTTCTTTTCTTTTTTTTTTTTTTTTTTTTTGAGACGGAGTCTTGCTCTGTCTCCCGGGCTGGAGTGCAGTGGCCGGATCTCAGCTCACTGCAAGCTCCGCCTCCCGGGTTTACGCCATTCTCCTGCCTCAGCCTCCGAGTAGCTGGGACTACAGGCGCCCGCCACCTCGCCCGGCTAGTTTTTTGTATTTTTTTAGTAGAGCCGGGGTTTCACCGTGTTAGCCAGGATGATCGCGATCTCCTGACCTCGTGATCCGCCCGTCTCGGCCTCCCAAAGTACTGGGATTGCAGGCTTGAGCCACCGCGCCCTGCGGGGATTTCTTAAAGAACTAAAAATAAAACTACTCTTCAACCCAGCATCTCATTACTGGGTATCTACCCCTCCACCAAAGAAATTATTATATCAAAAATATAACTTCACTGTTGTGTTGTTCACAGCACTAATCACAACAGAAACGATATGGAATCAAACTAAGTGTCCATCAATGGATGATTAAATAAAGGAAATGTCACACACACACACCATGGAATTCTACTCAGTCATAAAAAGAATAAAATCATGTCTTTTATGGCAACATGGATGGAACTGGAGGCCATTATCTTAAGTGAAGTAACTCAGAAACAAATTTAAATACTACATATTCTTACTTATAAATGGGAGCTAAATAATGCATAGACATGGACAAAGATAACAGACATTGGAGACTCGAAAAGGTGGGAGTGTGGGAGGAGAATGAGGAATGAGAAAGTACCTATTGAGTACCATGTACACTATTCAGGTGATGGTTACACTGAAACCCCATACTTCACCACTGCACAATACATCCATGTATCATAAGTGGCACTTGTACTCCCTTGATCTATAAAAATAAGCTGTAAAAGAAGAAAGTGGGTCGAGCAATACCTGACTCAAGTGGGACTCGGTTCTGGTAGGATCTCCCGAGAAGCATACAGGTTGCCTCTCAGAATTGTCTACTTAAAGGACACAAAGCTAATGCGTTTATCCCCTGCCTCTTTTTCCCCATTGGTTGGTGTTTGCCAGCAGGGGTGATAGTGCCCCTATAATTTCAGGCTGTGCTTGCCCTTAAACTAAGAGATCTCCTGAGACATTAGAGAAGGCCTTGGGGTAGAAAGCAACAAAACAAAACAAAACATAGAGTGTGCTTAATGCTGGATGTTACCAGCATGAGGTGAGTGTGATTGTCTACCACAACTCTAGCTAAAATCAGAGAGACATTTGGATGGGAGAACAAGGCACATATGATATCAGTTACAGTCCTTTCTTTGCACTGCTCAGATGCACGCTTGCCCTACATTATTTCCATTGTGTCACTGTGTCTTCAAGGTTGCCTCTGATTACAATCTCTTTAATGCCCTTAACACAGGAAGGTTGCATGACATGAGCTTCTGTTCTTTAAAACTTCATTGCTGAAGAGTCTCAGTCCTTGGTCACGTTGCCCTTTTCAGGTCTTGTTGCTACAAGAACTGTTGGTTGCTGCTTGTATTGGGCATGGAAACATCAGCAGACACCAATGTGAAATATTTACATTATAGCCACATTCCTCCTCACCCTCCTTGAGTCACAACAACCTGGTGCTTCATGATAATCAGGGTCACTTACCTCTTCCAGTCTAATAGCTCCTCTCTTTGCCTGCTGGGCTATTGGCACAAAGGGTTCAGAGTGACCTAAAAGTGGCAGCCATAGCTGCAGGTTACTAAATCCCTGAAGGGAGCATCCTTCCTTGGGAACTAGGACCTCTAATCTAGCAGATCCTAGGGTTGTGGGAAAGGGAAACACAAATTCTGAAAATGAGTTATAGGGAATGATATGAGAAGACTCTATTCTATGTCTATTTCTTGGTTTCTAAACTTTTGCCACAACACCATGTATCAGCCAGTGGTTTAACGAATATTATCATTTTCTGAAGCGTAGCATTTCGATCACTGAGGTGTTGCCCACGAGCTGGCCCTTCAGTGGAGCATTTCAAAGCCTTTTCATCATTCTTCTAGGTTCTACTGCAGGTGGACCTAGGTCATCTCTTAAGTCTGTGGTGGGCCCAGCGGGTCCCCTTCCTGGTTATGCCACCATTGTCACACCCATTGTGTTCTAAAATGGGTACCTTGTTCTAAGGAGATGCAGCTTTGGATTAGATGGACAAATAAAAGAACAAGCAACAATTAACCAATGGAAAAGACTTAAAATTCCTGGAGGTAAGAGTGCCCAGGCAAATTATAAAAATTTTCTGGACAGAGAAAATGCTTAGGAAATCTGACCTGTAATAAGTACCTTAGTGAAGGCACTTTGTCAAACTGGAATGCACTGCACACATCATTATCTGTACTGTTACTTAAAGGATTGAAGCTTGCAGACAGTGATCTCTCTGAGTTTCTTATAGGAGAAGAAATAGGAGAAGCTTTTATTTCCAAGTGATTTTCTATACCTATTACCCCTCCACTTCCTTCGCACCCTATGACCTTTGCACAGATGCTGAGGTCTGAGGTTTCTGTAAGCCTCTCCCTGCTGCTCATCTCATTGTGTGCTTCATGAAAGCACAGAAATACATCGCGGCGTCCCCCAGCTGTGAGTCTGAGATCTTGAGACTGAAGGATTTGGCTGCTTTCTGAAAGTTGACAGAGAAGCGATTCTCTGTTGCATTCTGTTGCTTATAAGCTTCTTGGCGAATAATGAGAATCATCTGCCTGCTGGGAGGCTGCTTGTACCAGAACAAATAATAATCACTCTCACTGGTGTCATATGTGCAGCTCAGGGTCACGGTCTCTGCCTCCTGCACAGATATCTCTGGTTGAGACTGAGTGACTGTCTGGGCCATGCCAGATTCTGTGGGCAAGAGGAGAGAAAGGACTTCACTGGGATATCATGTGAGAGAGAGAAACAGACTCACAAACTGATTGCCATTCCCACACACCTTTCTTTGTGATTCCAACCTCAGGCAGCATATTTCTGCTTCCAGGTAGCTGGGCTCTAAGAGGCAATGCAGTTGCTGTTCTGTTAATCCCTTCTGCTTCACAGCCCCAGTAGATGCCTTTATAAAGAAAGATCTACATCTTCCTTACCGAGACAGGTGGAGACCACGACTGCCCACAGCAAGCTCACACGTGTCATGCTGACAGCGCTCCCCTGCAGAGTGAAAAGTCTTCTGCTCTGATCTGGGTTCTCCTCTGTGCTTGGTGAGAATTCTCCTTCAGGGCAGGAAATGCTATGATAGGTGGGTGGGTGACTAGGTTTCAAGGAGGAAAATGTTTCTGAATACTTTTTGGTCTCTCAGAAAATAGGCCTCTGGTTATAATTTCAAATGAAAATAAAAAATGTTTCTGGAGTGCTTTTAACTAGCTTAGAAAGAGAAAATGGAGCTGGCAAATTTGTTTTTAGTAAGACCTAATCTTGGAGAGGACAGCGTGACCCGGAATGGTGGGCAGAAACCTCTGACTCCATTCACAACAAATGGCAAACTGTGATTTTATTTTTCTTCCTATCTAAAAAAAAAAAATAAAACTTACAAAGCAAATCTTATAAAATATGAACACTTAATTTTGGGTAAGAATATGCCTGTTTATATTCAAATTTTTACATTTTTACAATTTCTTAAAATAATG
This sequence comes from Piliocolobus tephrosceles, assembly GCF_002776525.5. Classification (NCBI taxonomy): domain Eukaryota; kingdom Metazoa; phylum Chordata; class Mammalia; order Primates; family Cercopithecidae; genus Piliocolobus; species Piliocolobus tephrosceles. Next base: position 124,030,029 of record NC_045439.1, read on the forward strand.
AGAAAAAACATATATGCTTGTGGCTGAAAAGAGCATCGAGTAAATTCAGAGATAAGTAAAAGCAGAATATGTAGTGTCTAATTGTGCTCACATTTTACATGGATTAAAAAAATAACCTTGTTGGCCAGGTGTGGTGGCTCACGCCTGTAATCCCAGCACTTTGGGAGGCCGAGGTGGGCGGATCACTTGAGGTCAGGAGTTTGAGACCATCCTGGGCAACATGGTAAAACTCCGTCTCTATTAAAAATACAAAAATTAGCTGGGCATGGTAGTACTTGCCTGTAATCCCAGCTGCGGGGAAGCTGAGGCCAGAAAATCTCCTGAACTCGAGAGGCGAAGGTTGCAGTGAGCTGAGATTGTGCCATTGCACTCTGGCATGGGCAACAAGAGTGAAACTCCATCTCAAAAAACAAACAAACGCAAACAAACAAACAAACAAAACCTCCTTGTTTATGCTATATCAAGAAGCTCTGAAATAACTATTGCAGAAGTTCTCATCAGCCCTAAATTGCCTCAGTTTAATTTGTATTTATATTAAGAATTGCTCTCATCATTTTCATTCCATCATGAAAAAATATTGTGAAAAAAACACTTTTTAAATACCTTACTCTGATTCTTTAGAATTTTGCATTTCCAGAGAGAGTGTCAGGGATCCTTATGTAATTCCTGAGTTGGGGTCCCCAAACTGGGCATATGAATGGGGGCCCTGTTATGTATTGGGTGCTGTCTGAGGAGCATGAATTCTCTGTCACAGAGGCAGGTGGCTGAGTTTCCCCACTCAGAGAGATGCTTAAGGAGTTGTAAGCACTGGGACCCGTCCTGAATGAGGCTGCTAAAATCCCTTGTGCTGCAAAGCTCAGCTTGGTAGCAATAAGAGAAGGGACACCAACATTTCTTCTAGATAATCTTCATCCTTGTCTCATGATTTGAATTCCTGTATCTCGGTTTTGGATCCCTAAAAGTCAGCTTCAACACAATAATTTGTGTGTAAATAGTTTACTGTAGGTGATTCTAGGAAACTGTAGTCCAAAAATACAATTCTAAGGCTCCCCAGCCCCCTGCAACCATTGAATGAACTTCCTTCTTGGCCAGGACTCTCTTAAAATTCAACTTGAGAGATGGTATCTCATTGTGGTTTTGATTTGCATTTCTCTGATGGCGAGTGATGATGAGCATTTTTTCATGTGTCTGTTGGCTGTATGAATGTCTTCTTTTGAGAAATGTCTGTTCATATCCTTTCCCCACTTTTTGATGGGGTTGTTTGTTTTTTTCTTGTATATTTGTTTGAGTTCTTTGTAGATTCTGGAGATTAGCCCTTTGTCAGATGAGTAGATTGCAAAAATTTTCTCCCATTCTGTAGGTTGCCTGTTCACTCTGATGGTAGTTTCTTTTGCTGTGCAGAAGCTCTTTAGTTTAATTAGATCCCATTTGTCAATTTTGGCTTTTTTGCACATGTACCCTAGAACTTAAAGTATAAAAAAAAAAAAAAAATGTAAAAATACAAAAAAAAAAAATTCAACTTGAGAGATTGGTTCAGGCCAGAATGGGAACTGGCGGTCACACCTGTTTCGTCATACCTCTTTGGCATTAACATCAACACAGACCTTAAGTCTGATAAGAAGCATTTACAATTCATTCTCTCTGAAACCTGCTACTTGGAGGCTTCATCTGCCTGATAAAACTTTGGTCTCTACAACCTCTTATCGCAATCCAGACATTTCCTATTAATCCCAGGTCTTTAGATAAACTCAACCAATTGTCAACCAGAAAATTTTAAGATCTACCTATAAACTAGAAGCCCCTCACTCCCACTGACCCCACTGCCTCTTGCTTTGAGTCGTCCCGCCTTCCTGGATAGAACCAATGCATTTTTTAAATGTATTTGATTGAAGTCCCATGTCTCCCTAAAATGTATAAGCCAAGCTGCACTGCAACCACCTTTCACATGTTCTCGGGACCTCCTGAGGGCTGTGTCACGGGCCGTGGTCACTCATATTTGGCTCAGAATCAATCTGTTTAACTATTTTACAGAGTTTAACTCTTTTTGTTGGCAAAACATGGGTAGGAGGTAAATCAGGGAAGGAAGGAAGCCAATACAGAATGTGCCATCAAGACAGTTACCACTATGGAAATTGAAGCTTACTGCAGCTGGATAATGTTAGGGGTAGAAGGTTCTGAGTTACTGGTGGTGAATCCATATGGGTCTGCAGCAACCTCAATTCTTGCCTCCTTAGAAGAAAGAATTTGACTGAGGGACATAAGGCAGAAGGAGAGACCAAGGCAAGTTTCAGAACAGGAGTGGAATTTTATTAAAAAGCTTTAGAGCAGGAGAGAAAGGAAAGTACGCTTGGAAGAGACCCAAGTGGACAACTTGAAGGACAAGTGCAGCCTTTAACCTTAATTTTAAGATTTTATATGCTGACCTACCTCCAGCATCTTGCACCCCTTTCCCATGATTCTTCCCTTAGGATGGTTGCCCGCATGCGCAGTGTTCTCCTTCCTGCTTGGGAAGTGGGCATGAGCAGTGTGTTTAGGAAGTTGTACGCATGTCCATCTGAGGCTTTCTTCCTTTTTCTGGTGGAGTGCCCCTGGAAGGTCATACTCTGCTGTTTTGTCTCTTAATGTGCATGCTGGGTTCACTCGGCCAATTCCTGAGATTTTATTGGAAGCTGATTACCAATCTCAAGTGTCTTTATCTGTTGGGCAAGTTGCCAGTGATAATCTGCTGCCAATTATCATTTTTAGAGAGGCAATGTGATAACTGCCAAACCATTACCTGATGATTCCTGGTGGGTGGAAGGGAGAGCTCTCTTGTGCCCCATTCATGCCTGTCTAACTACCTGTCACAGTAACTCCATAGCATACTCTTTGGAACTATGCCAAATGAGTCATGAAGAAACTGGAGTAATCATGCCTAAACTCACTGTCTATCACTGATTAAGAACTGCTTTTGCAGCATTAATTCTTCTGCATTTCTGGCTTGTTCTCCATAACCTCCACATTCATGGCCAGAAAGTCAAAGTCGTCTTCAGGGTTGCTGGGATTTTCAGCGAGTGGTGTCCAGTGTGTTGGCATGACTGCCTGGGAGATATCGGTAGGGAACCAACAGTATCTATACAGTTCACTCCTTGTCTTGCTCAGATCCACTTGCGCTCTGCGTTAAATCCATACAGAGCACTAGTTTTTGTTGTTGCTGTTGTTGTTGTTGTTGACAACAAGAGGGTTACTGGGACAAGCTACGCTTGCTATAGTTGGTTCCATGTCTGCAATTCATATTTATTATCTCCTCTATCTACCTTCTATACTACTTATTCTTGATTCTCCTCACCTTCGGCTGACATTTTTTTCTACTGCTCTAGATTTCTTTTCCAGGGAGATAACCTAGACCTTCATCACTGAGGGGTATAAGCCCCTGGTTAGTCTGCTCTTGTCAGGCTGTAGTTGCTACAGTTGCCTATTTATAATAATCACTGACATGAAAGTGCTAAAAGTCATCCCAGTGAATTCCCTGAGTTGTAGACATATTTCCCCAGTTCTGCTGTGGGGTTTAGCTTCATGATAATCAGGATCAACTGTCCCTGACAGAGTAGTAACTCCGTTTTTGGCCTCCAGGACTGGCGTGAAGATCCCCAAATTATGAGGTAGTATATGTAACCTTGGGTTTGGTAAAAACCTTACTGTTTCCCTTGTAGAAGCAGCATCCTCCATTTTCCCCCTCAAAGGGAACCAGAATCCCTAGTCCAGCAGAACCTATAGTTATAAGAACAGGAAGCACAAAAGTGGGTTACTAAAAGTGGTGGTTGATGGGCTGATAGTCCTACTTCCACCCCTTGGTACCCAGGTCCATGTATTTTATGTAACAGGGACACAACGCTATCTTGAAGAATAGCTTTTCAGCCCCTCAGAGTGCTGTCCCTAAGCTAGTGCTTTAACTGGGCCCTTAAGTGGTCATTCCAAAGTTCTATCAGGCTAGTGGTTCATGGCTAATGCTATATGATGAAGCTATATGCTATATGACATTACTGTCACACGCCCTTGATATAAAGTGGGTCTGTTGATGCAAGAGATGTGAAATCCCCTGATGATCAGAATGATCAATGAGACACTCTGAATCTTCAGTTCATGCAACTATGTGTGGCACCTTGGAGGAGACCACAAATTCACACCCAGAATATGTATTAATAAGAAAAAAAATTCCTGATACCTCCAGAGTGGAAGTGGTCCAACATAATCAACTTGCCAACTAGTGTGTGGTTGGTTCCTTTGAGGGATGGTTCCACATTGAAGGCTCAGTGTTGTATTTACTGCTGACTGGGTGGACATTTGGCAGTGAGACAGCCAAGTGGGAGGGGGTCCCTGGAGAAATTCCAAGCGGCCTGTGCACTGGGGTGGAGTCACAGAAGTTGGCACCCTTTGCAGTGGGGAGGAGCCAGGCTCCTCCTCTTCCTGTGTGGAAGTTGGAATTCGAACTGCTAGGTGGGAAGTGCTCTAGCAGGGACTCTGGCTTTGTGAGAGTCCCTGTTTCCCCCTTTTCTTCCTCTTCACCTAATAAAACTGTGTCTTACTCACCATTCAAATTGTCTGCGAGCCTGAATTTTCGTGGCCATGGGGCAAAGAACCCTGTCTTTGAACTAAGAAAAGTCCTGCAACAGCAACAGAAGTAGCTAAATCTGTCTTGGTGGGAGAAAACCCATGCTTCTGGGCTTACAAAGAAACTCAATTCTGTCACCTCAGCTAATCTGTTCATGGGTCTATTGTTCAAGAAATTGACAAGGACACACATTCTCTGGCTGGCTGGCTGATACGCTTTGGACGGACCATCTTGTCCACATGGTTGTTCAATGCTTCCTCTGCAATGGGTGTTTTCTTGTGAGTATTGATATAAGAAACAATGATCAAAACAGTTTTTGCTAAAATTCACTGTTCCTTCAGTTCAGAATCATTGCTAAATGTGATTCACCCTCCTTCCACCCTACCTGCTCAGGGCTCTGACCCTAGAAAAGAGCAGGATGCTGGGCTCACTGTTTATGACCTTTCCTCACATCATTGACTTCCTTTCTAGCTAGCTGGTTGACATTTTATCCCTTTTAAGGAGAAGACAGCTTTTCTACCATGTTGTGTTCTCTTTTCCTTTAAACTCTTTGTATCATTTTCCCTCAGATTTTGGTACTTGATCTTCTAAGCCAATCTTTTTGGCATGTCAAAATATTTTTTCTTTCACTACTGAATTTGATGGTCATGGCTGTCAAGATTTTGTATTTTCTCTATCTTTGTAAAAGTTTACAAAGAAGCTCAAAGACAAGAATTTTACCCTGTTCTTTCTTTGTTCTTTGGTGCTCTCTCCTTTTTGATATTTAGCCTCTAGTTTTTGGACTAGTTTTCGCAAGGGAAGGGCCTCACACTGAGAAACAAAATACTTTAGATAGTATTTGAAAACACTATCCCTCCTCACATGGTCTTCGAATGAAATGTTTGACATTGTGTTATAAAACAGTCCCTTATATTTCCCTTTATATACAGCAGAGTTATAGTCAGTGCCCCAGTGCCCTTATAAAAGGAGGTGTGCCCGGGCCCCTCAGCTAGCTTTAGGTACAGGATACAGGTGACTGTGGGCACTGTGGGCTTGCTGCACAGAAGTGGTTGAGTCATGGAGCTGGGAATCCTGTATGTGCAGGGAAAAGGGCTCATCTCCTTTTTTAAGCCTGGCTGTGAATCTTCCCCTGCTCTTCTCTCTCACAGTTGGTAGCATTTGTATCAGGGAAATGAGGCCTTCCTCAGGATCCTGCCTGAACCACTGGAAGAAATCTGAAGCGCTGTCTCTGTAAATGCAGTTCAGTGTGACTCTGTCGCCTTCCTTGACTTTCAGGGAAGAAGGATTCTGTTCCACTGGCAGTTGTCCATTTGACTCTGCTCAGGAAGAATGAAACATTTTCATATATATAGCTTGTTTGTTTGTTCATCAGTTTCATTATTAGTTGTACATTCCCGAGAGTAGACCCAAGATTGTCCCTGGGATCCTTCTAGATTTCAATGCCCTGGCTGCCCCCACTTTCTGTTGCTTGAGCTATTCCTCCCCTCCTCAGGGCTCCCCTGACTCACAGGTCAGCTGCACACACAGGAGCACCAGCAGAGTGCTCAGTGGAGTTTCCATTCCTTCCTTTTCCTGGAGCCTCTGTGTATTCAGTTTGGAGACCTGGAATTGACCATGTTCACTGGGCCTAGTTCACTGTTCTAGAGTCTTCTGGTTCTTTTGATTGGGTAGCCTTTGGGAAATCTTCATTCTGTTTTTACAAACAATCAAAACCTCACTGTTACATCAAACACTTCGTTGAATGCCCTCCTGCTGCTGTTCCCTTCCCCTTGTTCTAGTTTCTGGCAGTGCCTCTTTCAAAGGAAGCACTGCCCCCAGATGGTCTGAACACAAAAAAATTGTTTTTTTGTTTCCCCCTTAATATAAAGTAACTCATTATGTTGAATGAAAGGTAGACAAAACATACAGAGAGGTGAAGAGCAAGCAAAAGGAAAGAAAGCAAACAGTGTTAAAAGGAAAGTTTCCCCAGTTATGACTGTCTGAAAATCCTTAACACCTGAAACTCCCTCATTCCCCTCACCTTTAAAGAAACATGCAGGCTCTTTGCCTCTATGGCACTGTAGTACATTCTGAGGGGCGTAGGAATAGATTGAGAGAAGATCTGATTATTTCCCTTAATTGATTATTTTCCTACCAGCGCTGTATTATATGTCTCAATCTCAACAGCTCTAAATAAGTTAAAAGACTTAGACCTTTTCCAGATTATCACTAAAAACACAAAGGAGGAAAATTCTTTCTGTTAGGATGTTTTCAGGTGTGAGAAAGCAGTCTAGTAGCTGGTTAACTCTGAGCATGCTAGTGCTTTTGGAAATATCCGAGTGCTTTATATTTAGCTCTGGGCACCCATGCACACTAGTAATTTCTCACATTTTACATATTAATTTTCTGAAACTCTGTTTTATGTTCTCCTGTACTTGTAGCAATGACTAGGGACTCAAGATGAGGAGAGGATAGGGAAGAAAGCTCTCAACTGTTCTTTGCATCCGGTTCTCATCCTGCCGAGCCTAGATGCCTACTTATTACCTTCCCACAGTTTCTCAGCTATATTTCTTGGGTAAAGCCCTGGCCCTGGCAAATCTGTCCTCATTCTTTTCTTCCTTCATTTCTTTCTGTGGTCATGAGATAAGTATTTGAGCCTCTACACTGAGTCTGTGAAGAATAAGGGGATCTTTGATGTTAATTGTAGATATTACTCTTCCACTATTTTGTGTATGAAATTATGTAAAACAAGGAGACTCTTTTTTTCCTTTTCTTGTAGCTTAGACTAGAGTCAGCTTTCTCCTGGACGTGCAGGGTTTGGGTAAGACTGGACTCTACCTTCTCCTGTCTTCACATTTCTGCTTGAGAAGAAAACAGTAGACACATGAGGTGGTCACTGGAGAACCTGGTTATTTGTAAACTGGTACGCTTCCCTAGAAACCTTCTGATCATTCTTTTTCCCAGTCAGAGCATCCCCACATCACATTAAGTCTGAAACCACAGAAATGCTAGCAAAACCTCTGGTTTTCTTTGTAAATTTTTTTTTTCTGTTGATGAGGATACTTACCGGGAATGTCCTCAAAGAAGGGGATTTTTTTCCTGGAAAGAATAGAGGAGCTGTTTTAGTTGCTTGGAAGAAGTAGCATTTACATGAGAGTTCCCCTTGGAATTTTTCTTCTATCTCAGGTATGTGATTTCAACATTCTAGGTAGGTACCAGCAGGTATATATCTAACTATAGATGATTAACAATTTTCCTGAGCAATGATGGACAGGGGTTGTGGCAGGTAAACAATAAATATTGAGTGTCGCTACCTCAACAAATTCACTTAATCCTGTGGAGACGTTTAATAAAATGTACAAAATAGAATACGCTAATTATCAAGTTGGAGAGATAAGAAAAACACACCTAAAAAGTCAACTAGCTCTAGGGGGCAGTGCATGATTGACATCAGCAGTCACTACTCTAGGAGCTAAGCATTTATAGGTAAGAGTTAGTAGCTTAATAACTGATACAAGAGCTGAGAAGAAAAATCATGTTATTATCTTTATTGATGCAGAAAAGGAATTTGACAAAATACAACACAGATTCATGTTAAAACACTGAAAAATA
>NC_045439.1:124043210-124063909 GCF_002776525.5 Piliocolobus tephrosceles
GTGCTGGGATTACAGGCTTGAGCCACCGCGCCCGGCTAAAATGTATATTTAAAGATGTTTACCACAATGCTATTTAAAATAATAAAAATTGGAAATACATAATAAAAATATCCCCAAACAGGAAAATTATAAAGTATGGTATATCTACAGTGTGAAATAGTGGACAATTCAAACTATAAAGTAAGGCATTTTTAATTCTAAAAATGAGAATAAAAGTTCATACAATTATTCTTACAATATTATTTCATCATGTGCAAAAATGTAAAACAAGGAAAAACAAGTAAAAATAGACACAAAAGTGGAAATTAAAAGTAAAAATAGAAGAAGTAAGAGTTCTTATGTTTATATGGCAGAGTTATGAATTTTTAGTAATTTTCAAAATTTTTCCCAGTTAAAATTCATAAAACATACATAGGGTTATTATGGCTCTTATTTCCCATAATGACAGTAGACCAATGATTATTTGCCTTTACGTAACTCCAATTATTTTGACTAGAAAATGCTTCTGTGCACCATAAATTCAGCTCATAAAATAGCAGAGAACTAAAAGTATTTCCCTCCCTTTTGGCTATGAGAATTATGAATCTACTGGCCGTAAATGACAGAATCTCAATTCATGCTGGCTTGATCCCCAAAAAGAGTACTTTGACTTTTGCAGCTCCAGGCAGAGCTGAATTTATAGGCTCTGCTGCTCTCGGAAATCTACTTTTTTTTTTTTCTCAGCATTGTCTTTCTCCATCTCTTACTAAGATGTGAATGATGCCTCGTAAAGTTGTGTATTGAATAATATGTGGCAACTGCACTGGGCAGAAAAAAAAAAAAAAAAGAAGAAGAAAAATGGCACATGTCCACTGACATGAAACTGTCTGCAAAGCAGTTATACTCACTTAGTGCTTACATCTTTGTGCTTAGCCTCTTTTCCACAATGGTTTTTAGTTTTGAGATGCTGTGAACCTGTTTTTTTTTTTTTTTTTTTTGGTTGGGAGTCGGGTCCTGTTTCCGTTGCCCGGGCTAGAGTGCAGTGGCCGGATCTCAGCTCACTGCAAGCTCCACCTCCCGGGTTTACGCCATTCTCCTGCCTCAGCCTCCAGAGTAGCTGGGACTACAGGCGCCCGCCACCTCGCCCGGCTCGTTTTTTGTATTTTTTAGTAGAGACGGGGTTTCACCGTGTTAGCCAGGATGGTCTCGATCTCCTGACCTCGTGATCCGCCCGTCTCGGCCTCCCAAAGTGCTGGGATTACAGGCTTGAGCCACCGCGCCCGGCGCTGTGAACCTGTTTTAATAACTGTTTCAAATTTCAGTTATACGACAGATTAAAGCAAATCTTGGATGTACCCTTGAGGACAAATCTTTTCTGCCTATGGATCCATTCCATCTTCTTCTGTCTTTCTCCTAAATTGTTATTTGTCTCTTTCACCCATTCAAGACCCCAAATGAATACTCAATATTCTACGCCAAGAAAATCCTTCTTTGGCAGAAACAATGGTGAGTGAGATTCTTCTAACTCCACTGGCTGCTTTTCTAGGATGATTCATCTTGGATAGATATTCAATGCAAATAAAAGCTGCAGACTTTGACTACAAGTTTCCACATCTGTCACTTCATCTTTCACTGAATAATATTACCAAAGCTGTTTTTCAACAAAATAGATTTCTCTTCCTTGTTGTTCTCCGTTTCTAATTTTAAAGAGTACTTTCCCCTTTCTGAATGATGTGGAAACAACAACAAAAGACAGAAGAACTGTTTTAATTTTACTATAGTGTTGATGTCTACTTTTTAATGTTCTTGTTGATTCTCAAAATCTGCATCAATTAATAGAAAAATAGAGCTACAAGATCTTTAAAACTTTAGCATATTGCTGCCTGAAGAGCCATTCTGTTTTATGTACTCCAAACCATGCTTTTCTAAGAGTAAACCAAATTAGATACCAAACATGTTTGTGATGATAAAAGAAAGACACAGGGGGGTAAATTAGAAATTAGCCCTACACTTTGGGAGGCCGAGACGGGCGGATCACGAGGTCAGGAGATCGAGACCATCCTGGCTAACACAGTGAAACCCCGTCTCTACTAAAAAATACAAAAAAAAACTAGCCGGGCGAGGTGGCGGGCGCCTGTAGTTCCAGCCACCCGGAAGGCTGAGGCAGGAGAATGGCGTAAACCCGGGAGGCAGAGCTTGCAGTGAGCTGAGATCCGGCCACTACACTCCAGCCTGGGCGCCAGACTCTGTCTCAAAAAAAAAAAAAAAGAAAAGAAAAGAAATTAGCCCTAATGTCTAAGGACTGTCTGCCTGGTTTATCCTTATGGCAACTCAGTACCCCGAAGAGCAGGGAAGTCTTTAGGAACATATCTAAACCAGGCCTGGGTAGTGATTTGTTTTTCTAAGACCAGCCCAGCGGGCACAAAAGAACCAGCGGGTAGGCAAGTGTAGGAGCAAAACTGCAAATTTATTTTTGGTCACCTAAGGTGTGGGGAAGAAGTCTGTCGGCCTCCGGCAAAGGAGGCCGGCAGAGTCCCCCCCACCCCCCCACCCCCCTCTGGGCTCTCAGACGGACTTCCCACAGTCCCGACATCCCGACAGGAGTGGGGCTGTGAGAAGGCGGCGTGGCTCACTGGCCGAGAGTGGCTTTTCTAGGAGTGGGATGGCAATAGGCAGGGCACGGGCCTGTCCGGGGGCGTTCCACAGGTGCGACCAGGTAAATCTTAGTCTCCTGGGATTGAGGTCACCTGGCGCATGCCCAGTTGATCTGCACCTTCCTGGGTCGCCGGCCGCACTTTCGCCGGCGCGGGAAGAGTTGGTGGTGAAGAAGAACCCGGAAGTGCACCATCTTGCCTCCGTTCGTCCAAACAGGTAGGTCTCAGGGTAAGTAAAATCTCACATCATTTCAGGAGTTATTTTCAATGAAAATCATGCAAAGATTTTTGCAGCCGGACAAGGAAGAGAACAAAGTATAAAGCAAAGCAAGATGTAGCTCTGTTTTGTTTATTTGGTCTGTATTATTTGATTTAAAAGTTTGTCCTTTATGAGGTTCCTGAGTGCAGAGAAACTATTAGTGTGCCCATCCTCACCCCTAAGAAAATTCACACTGGAAAGTGGTTGGGTAATTGCGACACATTTGGAAAAGTGTTTAGATTTTTGATTTCCTGCAATAAGGGCTATTAGTTGAAGGTAGAATTGCTCAGGGAAAAGGAAATTTATCTGTCTATTCAATCGATTATTATGGACATATAGTTTTTCAGTACATTTAGAAATGTGCTTGTAAAGTAAATGTTTGATGTTATTTAACAGTTTAAGGCCGGGCGCGGTGGCTCAAGCCTGTAATCCCAGCACTTTGGGAGGCCGAGACGGGCGAATCACGAGGTCAGGAGATCGAGACCATCCTGGCTAACACAGTGAAACCCCGTCTCTACTAAAAAATACAAAAAACTAGCCGGGCGAGGTGGCGGGCGCCTGTAGTCCCAGCTACTCGGGAGGCTGAGGCAGGAGAATGGCATAAACCCGGGAGGCGGAGCTTGCAGTGAGCTGAGATCCGGCCACTGCACTCCAGCCCGGGTGACAGAGCGAGACTCTGTCTCAAAAAACAAACAAACAAACATAAAACAGTTTAAATTTAGGTTAATATTAGCTTTTTCTGAAAAACAATTTCAAGATATTCCTAAATGTTGCTTATGGTAAGGATGGATAATGTCATACCATGTTTTCTCTTTGTCTGGAAACAAACCCAGTTCTGGGCTGTGTGCAGTCCTCTTATATTAACAATTGCCTCAAGCCAACATTCCCTCTTATCTCACAGCATTTTCCAATAAAAATTGGCTCTTTCAGTCACATATGAAAGCTTTTAATTTCCTAAACCCTTCTTGTTTGTTATTTCTTGATCATTGCCCTTGATAAGCTTAACCTGCCTGGCATGTATTCTCTTACCATCTCTCTCATTTTAAATCCTACACATGCTTCAAATACAAATCCAAAATCCAATTTCCATTAAGCTGGAAGTAGCTTTTTTATTCATGATGTATTTTACAAGCTCTTTGGTTGTTCTATTCTTTGATACTATTTTCCCCCATACAAAACTTACATTTTTTAGTTTTGCACAAAATAATATCATTTTGTCATTCTGCAACATCACTGGAAATGGGCATTCTACTTTTCTTTGAATATTTCCTGTAGAAAGGAATATTTTATGCCTTAAAGCTGTCTGTTTCTTTTTGGGAAACCTCTGATTGCTAGTTCTTTTTTATAATGAGCTGAAATTTGTTTTCAATAAATTTTAACCATTGGCCATAAATTTGCCTTTACACATGGGTATAAATATAGCCAGCCATTTATTTATTCAATCATTGTTTGGTTGGTGGTTATTGGTTAAAAAAATTGGTATCTCCATAAAGCTTACATCTAGCAAGAGATATTATCATGTGTATTAGATAATAAACTCTTTGTGTACAGCATAATGCCTAATATATATGTATATATATATATTTGAGACAGGATCTCACTCTGCTGCCCAGGCTTAGTGCATTGGCATGATCATGACTCACTGTAGCCTTGACCTCCTGGGCTCAAGTGATCCTTCCACCTCAGCCTTCTAAAGTGATGGGATTACAGGTGTGAGCCAGCACCACCAGGCCCTGATATATTTTTATGTTGTCAAAATCAGTAGAGAGGAGGAAATAGAAAAGCCTCAGATAATAATTAAGAAAAACATTATTTCATACTCAGTAGACAAGGAAGCGAATAAGTGGTTCCTCTTGTGGGGTTGTGTACCGACTGAAGCGGGGGCACCTCCATGGTTATAGGGCAGAAGTTGGTGGCTGAGTCTGTGATCTGCAGAGAGCTAGGCCATGTTCTTAATGATTGGGGCTCTTACCCTTGCTTTCCATTTTATCTCTGAAATAATGAAAACTACAAGGACAAGGTCTTTCATACCACTGCGTCTGAAACATAAAAGCCAATAGTCTTGTGTAAATACAGTTAAAAATAAAAGCCTCTCGGCCGGGCGTGGTGGCTCAAGCCTGTAATCCCAGCACTTTGGGAGGCCGAGACGGGCGGATCACGAGGTCAGGAGATCCAGACCATCCTGGCTAACACGGTGAAACCCCGTCTCTACTAAAAAATACAAAAAACTAGCCGGGCGAGGTGGCGGGCGCCTGTAGTCCCAGCTACTCGGGAGGCTGAGGCAGGAGAATGGCATAAACCCGGGAGGCGGAGCTTGCAGTGAGCTGAGATCCGGCCACTGCACTCCAGCCCCCGCGACAGAACGAGACTCCGTCTCAAAAAAAAAAAAAAAAATTTGCCAGGCATGGTAGATGCCTATAATCCCAGCTACTTTAGAGGCTGAGATGGGAGGATCATTTGAGCCTGGGAGGTCTGGGCTGCAGTGAGCCATGATTGTAGCTCTCTGCACCTGCCTAGGCTGCAGAGCAAGATCCTGTCTCAAAAGAATAAAAAATAAAAAAAGAAAGTAGAAGATATGCAAGAAACAAATATGCAAAATTTACTTTTAAAATAAGACCTAAATAAATGGATTTTTCTTGTGTGGAAAAATATAATGTCCTAAAATGTTAAAGTGTCCACAGTAGTTACAATCAGAATGCCATTTGTTTGAACAAGATGAAATGCCTAAGAGAGAACAAATATCTAGGAACTGTCAACTGCATTTTTGAAAAGGAATATTAAGATCAGATTTTTTTGACGTAAAAACTTACTCTAAACTACTCCAAACAAAGCAATATAAATGCAGGATTAAGCCAATAAGTGGAACATTTAATAGAAAATACCCAAAGAGATCCAGATATTACTGGGTTGACTGGAGCATTTCAAGTCATGAGATAAATGTGAGTGTGAAATGGTGTTCATTTTTTTTTTCACTATATGCCAGCACTCTACTTTGCTTTATCAATCGTCTCTTTTCTGCTGGGAAACAGGTTTTCCTTTCTCTTTTAGTTACTAAAGCAGTTTTGTTCCAACTATGTGTATATTCATTTTGAACTTAATTAGCATTTTAGAGTCAAAGCTTTACCCTCCACCCACACCCAGCAGGAAGACTCCAGGGGCTCCAGTGACAGGTAGATGTGCTATTCTTTCAAACTTCACCCCATGTCAGTCCTCAGCTGCTGGGCAGAGTAGTGGAAGAAATAAAGGACTCTCCTTTCAGCCTCCCCTGGGCTGAGGAGCCTTGTCTTCTTGGTTGTTCAGATGCTGTATCCTTATGTGAATTTCTCCGGGTTTTGATGGATAGGTTCCTTCGCCTTCCTGTTGGTTCTTATCTCTGCCTGGCCATGAATTCCCTCTTGGCAGAAATCCAAATGTGTGCTTTCTCACAATGATGTGCTGGTGGTTTCTTTAGTGGGTTACAGGGCCCTTCATCTGCATGATTTCCTGGAATGGTGATTGTTCCCCGGCTCAAACTCCTCCTCCTCAAACTCCTCCTCCTCCTCTAGCTCACACATGGGTCAATCCACAGCCTCTTGCTTCTAGGGCCTTCCCCTAAATGACAGCTCTTTGGAGGCAGGGTAGGTTCAGGTTCAAGTTAGTTCAAACCCAGACAGATTCATCAAAACCACAAGACATACATGAAAAATTGCCTCAATAAAAGGTGGGAGTACAGGCTACCACACCTTATTTTTCTCTACTTTCTCCCACATTTTATGTCTTTGTCACAAGAACCAGAGGTGCTCTGCCAGTTCAGAAGCTGATTATCTTCCAGACAAGTGATGATAGCTATTCCTCAACTTAGTGGAGTGGGTGGAAGCTGGACTAGGCACCTCTGGTCATACAGGAAAGGAGTTGAGTAGGATATGTTAAACGTCTTCCTCTCTCTGCACAAGATTTGTATTTCCCCAAGAGGTCACTCCTTTATGCTTTTAGTCCATCCTTTAATCTCTCTTTGGTTAACATCAGTCAAACTTATTGGCCTTTCTCACCCCAGTGGAATGGCCAATAATTTCTCCTTTCAAACTGGCACTGGAGAATTTAGTGATTATTTTCACCAGCACCCAATTCCAGTGTGATCCTTACATTATTCTGTAATGTTTGGATACTGGTGAAGTTCTTAATATGGATGTATATAATTTGATTATGTTTAAGAAACAAAATATGACAAAGACATTTCAATAGTGGAAAATGGATTTCATATATAAAAACAATTTCCAGATGGTTGAAAGATTTTATTGTAAAAAGCAAAATGATAAAACTGTTGTCTAAGAATCTGGGAATATTTATATAAACGTGTATTATTTTTAAGTATGGTAGAAATGCAGAAGCTATAAAGAAGATAGGCATATTTAACTATTTACAGGTTAGAGTATATTTAGAGGCAAAGGATACCATGCTATGTGCTATAAACAAAATCAGAAGACAAACAATGGACTGGAGAAATGAAAAAAATTTTTTGGCACCTCCAGCATGCATTTTTAAATGAGAAACAAATAACCTAAAAGAAAAATGGACAAAGATGTAAAAGGCAATTCAGAGGAAAAATTCCAATTGGCCACACATTTATTAACAGATTTGTGGCCAGGCGCAGTGGCTCATGCCTGTAATCCTAGCACTTTGGGAGGCCAAGGTGAGTGGATCACGAGGTCAGGAGATCAAGACCATTCTGGCTAACACAGTGAAACCCCATCTCTACTAAAAATACAAAAAACTAGCCGGGCGAGGTGGCGGTGCCTGTAGTCCCAGCTACTCGGGAGGCTGAGGCAGGAGAATGGCATGAACCCAGGAGGCGGAGCTTGGAGTGAGCCTAGATCATGCCACTGCACTCCTGGGCAACAGAGCGAGACTGGCTCAAAAAACAAAAAACAAACAAACAAACAAAAACAGATTTGTTTCCGCTAGGAGGGATTTTTGCTTATATTTATATAAGCAGAAAGAATAGTGGGAAAGGATACTTATCAGGTCATTAATAGTATTTACTTCAGTAGGGAGCAGATGAGTGAGAATTAACGTTTTCCTTATATAGCTTTTTATTACTTCATTTATTGCAATAAGCAGTATTATTTTATATTTTGAAATATATCAAATAAAAAGTTAAAGAAAAAAGAAATAGATTAAAATAAAGTACTCTTTTGTTATCTGCTAAAATTTGAAGGAGAAAGTCAATTTAAGGACTGTGGATTGAAAGCACTGCTCAATGAATACAGTTTGAGAGGGGTTTTCTTGCAGCAGTTACCTGTTTCCTGTCCATACTTCATGAATGCTCTCCACAGGCTCAAATCTTTTCAGTTTAGGGCCTGTGGATCTCCCACAGTCCCTGTGGCAGGTGAGTCTGGGGTACAAGCTCTGAGTTTTTTTTTTTTTTTTTTTTACTACAACTTTTATTGTTCCTCTTACTGTAGATATCCTGAGTGCACAGAAACTGTTTCCTGAGTCTTTTGGTCTCATAACTGAGGTGGTGAGAATGACAGTGTTGGCAGCTATTTGCAAGTTCACAGAACATTTTCTATTCCTTGCATTCCTGAATGCTCCTAAACTCTGAGAAATCAGGTGAAATATTTCCTCACTGGAATGCTGCCCAAAACAAGAAAGAAAATAAGTTGAGCTATTTGCAAAGTATTTGCATTTCACAAACTCCCCTTCTTGTGTAAAGATCCCATGTTGGGACTGAATAACACTTTCAGTACCGCTGAATCCCGCAGAGGAAACAACAATGTCAACAGCAACAGAGAACTGGGCAGATCTGATCTGTGACTCACAATGAGCTAATTCTGAAAAGCCTTGTTTAGAAACCCCCATGTCCTAAGAAGATTGTCCTGACAGCAATAAAAAGCACAGCCTGGTTTCTATCACTTCTTTTCTGTCCCTGGCCCAAAGCATCTTTCAGATGCATCCCAGGTGTCTTTCCTCCCTCAGTCCATTGCTGCCTACTGGGGAAGATGGAGGCCACAGTTGGCCACAGGAGGCGGGGCAGTACATATTGACAGGCCTTCTCATCTCCCTGAGTAAAACATGTCTTGTCCTGCCAAAGCCCAGGGCTCAGCTCTGAGTGCACAGCCAGCGTCATGCAGAGCACTGGAGTTGTGTGACGCTGCAGCCACACAGCTGGAAACAGGGATTCTGGGTATAGCGTGCAGACCCCTTATCACATCCTGACTCTTTATAGTTATCTCACGTGTATGCCTGTTTTATTCCTTAGTAGAGAACAAATATCAGGTTTGATTCCCCACTGTTGAGTATTTAAAATGGAGATATGCTTCTTTGGTTGGAGAGAAAGAAAATGAGGGAAAAAATGAACAACATTGACCATCGGGTTGCATTGAAAATGTTTCAAAATATGGGAGAGAGAAGTTTTTGCTGTTTTTATTTTTATTATTATTATTTGTTGCCTAATAGCCATAAGAACAGAGCCCAGTGAGAGGTAATTTGCATAAGAAGTCTTATATACAAATTTGCTTGGGATATTAGGTTTCCATCAAGAAAACCTGTCATGCGCGTCCGTGTGAAGAGACCACCAAACAGGCTTTGTGTGAGCAATAATGCTTTTTAATCATCTGGGTGCAGGCGGGCTGA
This sequence comes from Piliocolobus tephrosceles, assembly GCF_002776525.5. NCBI lineage: Eukaryota > Metazoa > Chordata > Mammalia > Primates > Cercopithecidae > Piliocolobus > Piliocolobus tephrosceles. Next base: position 124,052,715 of record NC_045439.1, read on the forward strand.
GTCCAAAAAGAGAGTCAGCGAAGGGAGATAAGAGTAGGGCCATTTTATAGGATTTGGGTAGGTAAAGGAAAATTACAGTCAAAGGGGAGTTGTTCTCTGGTGGGCAGGAGTGGGGGTCACAAGGTGCTCAGTAGGGGAGCTTTATGAGCCAGGATGAGCCAGGAAAAGGACTTCCACAAGGTAATATCCTCACTTAAGACAAGGACCAGCCATTCTCACTTCTTTTGTGGTGGAATGTCATCAGTTAAGGCGGGGCAGGGCATTTTCACTTCTTTTGTGATTCTTCAGTTACTTCAGGCCATCTGGGCAGACGTGCAAGTCACAGGGGATGCGATGGCTTGGCTTGGGTTCAGAGGCCTGACAGTAATACTTTAGGGTATATGGTGGAAACAATTTCTAAGCAGCAAAGCATTCAAGAGGTGACCTGGCTGCTTCTAATAACCTATGCTCAAATGTAGTAGCAAAGAAATGATTTAAAACTGGAACTTATATTTTAAAAAGCAGAGTGTAAAAGTTTGGGAAATTTGTAGCCTAGCCATGTGGCAGAGAAAGGAAAAGATTTTTCAGGAAAGGAATTCAAGCAAGCCAGGAAGCAACGGCTTGCCAGAGATATTTGCATAACTAAAAGAGAGCCAGATGCTAATAGCCAAGACAATGGGGAAAAGGCTTCAAAGGCATTTCAGAGACGTTTGCAGCAGCCTCTCCCATCACAAGCCTTGAGGTCTAGGAGGAGAGAATTGTTTCAGGGGTCAGACCCAGGACTCTGTTGCTCTGCACAGCCTCAACACACTGCTCCCCACATCCTGGCCACTCTGGCCATGACTCAAAGGGGCTCAGGTACGTCTCAGGCTGCCACTTCGGAGGGTGCAAGCCATAACTCTAGGCAGCTTCCATGTGGTGTTAAGCCTGCAGGCGCACACAATGCAAGAGTGAAAGAGGCTTGGCAGCCTCTACCTACATTCAAAGAACGTATGAGAAAGTCTGTGTTTTGTTTCTTTATTACTATTACTATTATTAACCAAAGACTAAATATCAATAAAGACCAAAACGAGCGAAGAAAGTGGCAGCCCTTTTATTTCCAAATATGCACACACTCTCCGGCGAGGTTCACTGGTCCGTGGGAAAGGGGCCAGGGAAGTCGCGCCGGCGCTCTCGGGTGAGGTTCTCCGGTCCACAAGTAAGAGGGGCCGAGGAAGTCACACCGGCTCCTGACGGCCGCGGACTTCCATGCATTAGTACTGGAAGGAGGAGGGCAGTGGGCTGGATGAGGGCATGATGGGGCATCTCTGTAGGCATGGCTGGGTAAGTTTCGATCTCTTTGGATTGACGCCACCTGGCTCATGCTCAGTTGATCTGCATTTTCCCCAGCACCGGTTGCATTTTCCCGCATGTGGGTAAGTTGGTGATGAAGAACCTGGAAGCAACAGGGACTGTGCCTTCTTGTTCACCTTCCTCCATCTTGTCCCTTCTCCCTCACCCAAACAGTCTGGGTGGCAAGGCAGAAGACTGCTGCAGGGGCAGAGCCCTGACAAATAACCTCTACTAGGGCAGTGTGGAGGGGAAATAGGAGTTGGAGGCCCCACACAGAATCCTCAGTGAAGCACTGCCAGGTAGAGCTGTGGGAAAGGGGTCACTGTCCTCTAGACCTCAGAATAGTACATCCACTGGCAGCTTGCACCGTGTGCCTGGAAAGGCCACAGACACTCAACAGCCTATGAGAGAAGCTGTGAGGGTGGCACCCTGCAAAGCCACAGAGGTGGAGTTGCCCAAGGCCTTGGGAGCCCACCTCTTGAACCAGTGTGTCCTGGATGTGAGACATGGAGTCAAAGGAGATTATTTTGGAGCTTTAAGATTTAATGGCTGCCTTGCTGGGTTTTGAACTTGTATGGGAACTGTAGCCCCTTCTGTTAGGCAGGAATCTAGACCCAACATGGCGGTATTACCCGGCGTAGCAGGCCTTTTGTTAAAGACTCCCTTTACCCTTGTACACACCCGCAGACTTACATGCGTCAGAGTTCTGGCTGGGCAACCACACTCCCCCATGACCTGCAGCTCACCTGCATTCCACAAGTTCGTAAACAGCAGTTTCGGTTAACAGTTTCCAAAGACCCCTTCCTCATGACCCTTACTCAACTCCTGCCCTAGTAGTTTCAAGACCCCCCAGGCCCTGTTTGCACAACCAGCTTCCCTACCTCTTGGGCTATAAAAAGCCCCTACCCTCCTCCCTCAGCGCGACTTCCTCGGCCTGCACCTTTGGACCGAGGAACTTCACCTGCAAGCCCTAATAAAAGGCTATTCTCACTGCCATTTGCCTTGTGTCTTCGTTCCCAGTTCGGTTCCAGCCTCAGTTTACCTTTACACCTTCTTTTGGCCAATTTCTTCCTTTTGAAATGGGAATGTTCACCCAATACTTATACTCACATTGTATCTTGGGAGTAAATAATTTGGTTTTGACTTTACAGACTCATAGGTGGAAAGGGCTTGACTTGTCTCAGATGAGACTTGGGATTTTTGAGTGAATTCTGGAATTAGTTAATGTCTTGTTTTTCTAAGACCACCAGAGCGAGCACAAAAGAACCAGCAAGTAGGCAAAGGTCAGGCGCAAAACTGCACGTTTATTTTGGTAACCTAAGGTGTGAGGGAGAAGTCTGTCGGCCTCCGGCAAAGGAGGCCGGCAGAGTCCCCCCGCGGTGGGGCTCTCGGACAGACTTCCCACAGTCCCGACATCCCGACAGGAGTGGGGCTGCAAGAAGGCCGCGTGGCTCAATGGCGGAGAGCGGCTTTTCTAGGAGTGGGAGGGCAATAGGTGGGGCATGGGCGTGTCAGGGGCGTTCCGCAGGTGCGACCAGGTAAATCTTGGTCTCTTCAGATTGACGTCACCTGGTGCATGCCCAGTTGGTCTGCACCCTCCCTGGGCGCGGCTGCATTTTCGCGCGGGTGGGAAGAGTTGGTGGTGAAGAAGAACCCGGAAGTGCACCATCTTGCCTCCGTTCATCCAAACAGTTAAGGCTTTGGAGGACTATTGGGAAGGTATGATTATGTTTTGCAATGTGAGAAGGAGATGAGACTTAGGAGGTACCAAGAGTGGAATGATATAGTTTGGATATTTGTCCCCACCCAAATGTCATGTTGAATTGTATTCCTCAATGCTAGAGCTGGGGCCTGGGGGGAGGTGTGTGTATCATGGAGGTGGATCCCTTATGGCTTGGTGCTGTCTTTGCTTTAGTGAGTGAGTTCTCACAAGTTCTGGCTTAAATAAAGTATGTTGCATCTTCCCCCTCACTCTCTCTCATTTGCTCCTGCTCTGGCCATGTGACATGCCTGCTCTCCCTTTGCCTTTCACCATGATTATAAGCTTCCTGGGGCCTCCTGAGAAACCAGTCAGATGCCAGCACATGCTTCCTATAAAGCCTGCAGAACTATGAGCCAATTAAACCTCTTTTCTTTATAAATTACAGTCTCAGGTATTTCTTTATAACAGTGCAAGAATGGCCTAATACATATTGTTTAAGGTCTCATTTGCTGTCTGATTTCCAAGCCCTCCTAGTGACTGGTGCAGTTACTCAGCAGGCAGTGTGGTGCAGGCTTCACTGTGAACTGCTAGACCTTGAGGTTTCCGGCCTGCAAGCAGTAAGGTGCTAGTGCTGCTGCAAACAGTATTGAATAAGGCTCTAAATTAAATCTTCCTTCCTCTTTTACCTTTCATCTATCATCAGTCCAAAAAAGATGCTAGGCTTTGCTCAGATCCAGATTAAATGATAAGGATTCTGTTAGGAGTGCAGCTTGAATCAGTGCAGGAGGTGGCAGGTGCCCTCCTCTGTCAGGTGAGCTGAGGACCCCCTGCCTCACTTGACCTCTCATCTCCATCTAGGGAGGTCAGATCTGACACCAGAGCATGGTTGTAGTCTTCCCAAGAATTTCTCTCTCTTTTCTCCCACCACCCACCTAATGCTCAATGTCTTTCTCTTCTCTTTAGTATTGTGAGGAACTCTCTCCTGTTCTTGTTGAGATCACGATAAATGTCCAACTGCCCTGGTCTACGAACTCAGGAGCTAGTGTCTTGGGGTCCTTTTGTTCTCTAATTGTTGGATTTGCTGAGCATGCACTTTTAAAAGCCTGGCACAATGACCAATGATCCCTGGGCAAAGAAGCCTTCTCTATCTAGGTCTTGCATGTATGTTTTTAGGGTTATTATTATTATTATTATTTTACCAGTGGGAGTATATAGAAGATTCTCAGATAGTGAGAGAAGGGTCCTTTGAGGTCAAAGTAGTTAGAGAAAAAGAGAGAGAAAGCAAGAAAAGATAGCTACAATTTGCTGAGCATGTAGGACATGCTAGACACTTAATCCAACTGTTAAAGCCATGTCTCATAAAATTTTACAAATTAGAATTGTTGTCTAATTTCAGGAAATGGAAACTCTGAAAGCTCAAGCTATTTTCCTATAAATTACTATATATAGCTATTATTAAAGCACAATTCTCCTGATCCAGTGTCTTCCACTTACAATGATGTTTTTGCAAAAAAAAAAAAAAAAAAAAAAAAAAAAATCAGTGTGGTTACAATGAACGCTCTCCTTCCTCCTGTGCACTCGTGTTTTTGTTCTTTTTGTGTGACTCTGCAGGAACCAGATTTCTTCTGCAGGAAGATTTCTTCTTTCTGCAGGAACCAGAGTTCTTTTTGTGTGACTCTGCAGGAACCAGATTTCTGATGTACAAATTTGTCGCTTTTGCTGTACTCTTTGAATAACACTTTCCTATGGCAAAATTGGCGTCTCCTTTTCCAGCATATCCCCACCCTCTGTAGAGAATGTATTCTGGTGCCTGGCTCAGATACTGTCGAAACCAGTAGAGATCAAGATAGCTCCCCGATGATGTACCACAGTTACAAAGTAGGTTCACAGTCTTCCCTTCTGTTGCAGATACTTCTGTCTCCTGGGGCTCGATCCAGTCTGCTCTCCCAGACCCTGCAATGTAAAACATTCATCAGTCATAGGTCAAACCAGCCACCGCCAGAAGGGCCACTCTGGGTACAGGATAGGGCTGTTACCTTGGAGAGCCAGTGCTAGAAGTGAAGTGAAGATGAAGTTGCTATTCATTGTTTCTTCTGGATTCCTGATCTATGACCTTATGTTATTCAGCGACTGCTTCAAACTGGTAGCATTTCATAATTAAGTCACTGAGATGAGTTTTCTGGAAGCTTTTTATCACAACTCACAGGTCAAAAGTCGGAGGATCTCAGCCATGCAGATTTTTTTTTAAGGAAGAGAAACACCTATTTTTGCAGTGACTTTGAGAAACACTCTTTGTTTGAAATAAGTTGAATTCCCCACATTTCTTTCTTTCTTTTTTTTTTTTTTTTTTTGGAACGAGTCTCGCTCTGTCACCCAGGCTGGAGTGCAGTGGCCGGATCTCAGCTCACTGCAAGCTCCGCCTCCCGGGTTTATGCCATTCTCCTGCCTCAGCCTCCCGAGTAGCTGGGACTACAGACGCCCGCCTCGTCGCCCGGCTAGTTTTTTGTATTTTTTAGTAGAGATGGGGTTTCACCGTATTAGCCAGGATGGTCTCGATCTCCTGACCTCGTGATCCGCCTGTCTCGGCCTCCCAAAGTGCTGGGATTACAGGCTTAAGCCACCGCGCCCGGCCTGGATCATCAATATTACTTTCTGTTAACATATTAGGAAATGCAGACTCAGAAAGATTAAGTCCCCTTCCCCACCCCCTACCCCAGACAAATAGCTATAACAGAATCTGAAATCAGGTCTACCTGACTCCAAACTATACTTTCTCTATTACATGCCCCCAGTGTTAAACACCACCAAGGAAAAAATTTACCCACAGTGTGACCACAATTACGTACAAAAAAATGTACACACAATACTGAAATAGTGTGTTTAACATGTAAATAAAATAGCATTTACAATAACATGTGAATAAAATAACTCCAAATGTTTGAAACAGTATTAGTTATCTTCGAATACTGGGCTTAATACTGTTCATTGTTTTGCTCCTTTATAATATTCTTTATTTTTGAAATTATCTACTATGAACTCAATACTATTATTATTTCAGAAAGAAAAATATACATTTTAAAATACCAAAATCCAAGTAGGCTGAGCTGTATTATATGATTATTATTTGACACTCACCACAGCTTAATTACAATGAGGAATAGACATGACTATACATAGCCAAATGATACAGCATTAAAACAAGATTTTTGATTGCTAGCCCTTCAAATCACTGTAGACTAACGCTCTCTTCAATTGGGAATGTTTTAAAGTTACAAGAAGACCTATTTCTTCTGACAATTTATTTGAGTGATTGTCCTATGAGTAGAAAGCTTTATTATCCCATCTCTGTATAGGAGAGTACAGTAAAGGCCACCTGTACTTGTGAGTTCATTAGACAATTCATGGCAATTTGAGCATGGTTTAGGTTTCACTGTCTGGGAAATGGGGAGATAGCCTGAGAAAAGGGCAGGTAAACATTCAAAGAGGAGGGGAAGAAATGGTATAAAAATTAATAGAATGTACCTGTCATTTTTAGCCTGCACAGACTTCTGTCCATTTTCCTTTCTCCTCCTTTCTATCTACATCAAAACCCAGAAATCACGTAGTGGATATAAGAGGAAAATCTGACAGTCATTTATTTAAGACTAAAAAATAGAGTGGGAAATAGGACAGTGTCTCCCTCGTGGGTGGCAGAGCAAGACTCCGTCTCAAAAAAAAAAAAAAAAAAATTGATGATCCATCAGAGTTATTTTGAGAATTCAATGAGGTGATATTTGCAAAATACAAGGCACATAATGCTTGCTTTCAATAAACAGTAGCTTCCATTGCAAGCTCTTTGTAAATACCATATATATGATTACATAATTCATTGAAAGAGTGTATCACAACATAAGTAGGCTAAGTTTATGTTAGCTTCACATAACTTCAGCCAACTCGTTTCTTTTGGTAGGCTACTTAAGGTTCTAAGTATACAAATTAATGTGTAATATCTTGAAAAAATTCTATCACCACTTTAATGAAGTACCCAGAATAGGCAACAATCCTAAAATGAAGATAGTGAGTAAGAATAATGCAATCGAGAATGAAAACCTTTTGTTTTAATCAGGTAATGATACCTGCTTGTTCTTACCCTTTGTTCTTTGCCAGTAGGTCCAGCAAAAAATGTTATAGGCAGAACTTTACCTACAAATATATCTGTTCTGGGAAGGAAGCTAAAACATCCATAGCTGTTAGGCAGATTCCCTAATGTGTAGTGCACATATCAGTTGCCTGTATAATCCTGGTAAAAGGGTTTGCTTTCTATCACAGGGCATAACGGTGTGGCAATGGAGTTAGTATCCTGAGTGACCCTCTAGAAATATTAGCTATGCTGAATCCCATAGAAAACTCACAGAGAAGGGAGTGAATGCAATGATCTGACTCTGAGTTAGGATTTAGTAAACTGCAAAAGTAATTGTCAACATGGGCACAAGGATCTTGACCAATAACTGCTTTTCCTTATAGTTTATTTTTGAGGGCTTGCTCAACATAGCAAGTTCCTCATCTTACACTTGCAGAGCTTCAGCTGTAGAATTTGAGTACAGGCTGCAGGTGACTAGGGAGCACTGTGCTTCCACAGCACAGAGGTAGATGGCTGAGTCTCTGGTCTGGGTGGCTGTGATGTTCAGGATGCTGAAAAGTTCTTTCTTGTCTAACATGCCACTTAGTCTTCCTGACTTCTTTTCAAATCCACTTGAAGTTAGCATAAATAGAAATGTGGGAGCTTTCTTTTCCTGCTTGTACCATAGTAGGTTTCGAAAGTTAACCACTTCATAACTGCAGTTGAGAGTTACAGTGTCTCCCTCGTGGACAACCAGAGATAGAGGGTTTTGTACCACCTTGTCTTCACTGCTCACCCCTGTGTAGAAAAATGTGATAATTATTCACCGTTAGAACCATAGGGCTCCCAGACAATAAGTCAGAATGAAGTCCACTTTACCCTCTTAGTCTTCTGAGGATCAATCCTCAGGTTTCCTGGTTGCCCCTGACCCTTTGTAGTAACCCTACTTACGGCTCAGTAGAAGCCAAAAGACCGCTAGTAAAGCCTGTGGACACTTCATCATCCTTCAATTATCAAGTGTGTTTTCCTGGGCAAAACGTGATTCACTACCTTAAGCATTTCCTTCTCTTTTTGAACCATCACACTCTACCCCTAGCGTCTGCCTGTGTGCATGCGCATGCACACACACATACACACGCAGAGACACAGACACACACTCAGAAAAAAGGAAATAGCAATTTGGTGATTCAGCCAACCATTAAAAAAAGTGTCATTTGGTTCTATTTAAATTCAAATCCCTCCCACTCAATCACCCATGGGAGTCATTCAAAATAGAACACCGCCATCTTGTGAGCTGGTGCAGAATAGCTGAAAATTAGTGTCCACATGTTTTATGAATGACAGTAGATACTTCTGAAATTGTCTCAACATGGAAGGACAGGCTACCCAAAGCTGTCCATAATCCTAGGAGTCACTAATTTTATTATTTCTTGTCCAGGATATTTTTTTTTTTTTTTTTTTTTGAGACGGAGTCTCGCTCTGTGGCCCAGGCTGGAGTGCAGTGGCCGGATCTCAGCTCACTGCAAGCTCCACCTCCCGGGTTTACGCCATTCTCCTGCCTCAGCCTCCAGAGTAGCTGGGACTACAGGCGCCCGCCACCTCGCCCAGCTCGTTTTTTGTATTTTTTAGTAGAGACGGGGTTTCACCGTGTTAGCCAGGATGGTCTCGATCTCCTGACCTCGTGATCCGCCCGTCTCGGCCTCCCAAAGTGCTGGGATTACAGGCTTGAGCCACCGCGCCCGGCCATTGTCCAGGATTCTTAAGCAAGTGGTCATGCCTGCTCCATACCCACTCTTTCATCTCCTTGCTAACTGAAACCTGGCATAGCCAGGCCATGACCCTGCATATGATGGTAAGTCTCTGAGAAATAGCAGAGTCCCCAAACAAGAATAACCTCAGTTCCTCAAAGACCATGTAAGACAGAGTCATCTGCTGACCTGGAATCTCTGCTCCAGATTTTCACAAGAAAGACAAACTTTGTTCATTAAGCCTCCAAACATTTGGTATATATTTGTTAGAATAGTTTGGCTTTCGCTAATATACTTGGAGTATAGATTTGGTTGCATTCCATTCCATAAATGTTATCACATAGTTTTCTTGTCATTGTCTAGGAATGTCTATTTTTAGTAAAATACATATGATCTATGTAGGCATTGTTCAAGTCTAGGAAGACTAGTAATTTCTTGCTTCATCTCTATGATCACTAAGAAAAAGAATTGCTAATTAGAAAGTTCATATCTCAAGGTGAAGACAAACATATCTGCGTTCCAGAAAAGCTGAATTGCCCAGTTGAGATGAAGTGATGGATCACTTGGTTTCCAAGACTACTTTTTTGAGACAATGATAATGTGGCCTAATTCTCTAGATCTTAAACAAGACACAAAACCCAGAAACATGAAGTAAGAGATTGATGATGTGACAACACCACAATAAAGTAAATAATGTCATGTTCTATTATTGCTTATGAATATAGTTTGTACTGTCCCCATGAAGGTCAGATAATTTTACCCACAGTTTTTTGGCTATAAGCTCCCTTCTGCATTTCTGGGTGGCACAGAGGCACAGATGTGAGAATTAATTAGCATCTTGCCCCTTAATTCATGTAACTTTTTTTTTTTTTTTGAGACAGAGTCTCGCTCTGTCGCCAGGCTGGAGTGCAGTGGTGTGATCTTGGCTCACTGCAACCTCTGCTTCCTGGATTCAAGTGATTCTCCTGTCTTCCAAGTAGCTGGGACTACAGGTGTGCATCATCTCACCCAGCTAATTTTTTTTGTGTGTATTTTTAGTAGAGACAGGGTTTCACCATTTTGACCAGGATGGTCTCGAACTCTTGACCTTGTGATCTGCCTGCCTTGGCCTCCCAAAGTGCTGGGATTACAGGTATGAGTCACTGCACCCCGCCTCTCATGTAAACATTTTTAATTGACTGTCTTGTTTGTACCAGGAACAGAGGAGCATACAGAAATGAATAAGGCAATCTTTACCTTCAATACTAGCCCACACTTTGAAAGCCTTCTATAGAATTATTATTTGACCCAGCAATCTCATTATTGGGTATAAACCTAAAGGAATATAAATTTTCTACCAGAAAGACACATGCACACCTATGTTCATCGCAGCATTATTCACATTAACAAAACACGGAGTCAACCTAAATGCCCAACAATGGTAGGCTGGATGAAGAAAATGTGATACATATACACCATGGAATGCTACACAGCCATGAGAAAGAATGAGATCATGTCCTTTGCAGCAACATGGATGGAGCTGAAGGCCATTATTCTAAACAAATTAACACAGGAAAGAAAACCAAATATCACATGTTCTCACTTATATGTGGGAGCTAAACATTGAGTACACATGGACACAAAGAAGGGAACAACAGACACCCAGGCTTTCTTGAGGATGAAGGGTGGGAGGAAGGTGAGTATTGAAAAACCTATCAGGTACTGTGCTTATTACCTGGGTGATGAAATAATCCGTACACCAAACCCCCGTGGCATGCAGGTTACCTACATAACAAGCTTGCATATGTACTCCTGAACCTGAAATAAAAGTTAAAAATAAAATAAAATAGAAAGCCTGCTATAAAATAAACCATGGCTTCAACACCGAGAAAGTTGGGATGGTAGATTTGCCTACACACAACTGAACGGGAATGGGGAAGGGAGAAGAAAACATGGTTATCCGTGGTTAGCTAATATCCATTTTTTAAGTTCCTGAGAAAAGAATAGTGTTGGAGATCCTATAAATAGCTGTAAAAGTATTACCTCAATTAAAACATTTCTAGGATTTTGAGGGCTATGTCATATGCACATGCGGGACCCCTGGAAATATTGTGCTAGGTCTTCAGGGGACTGCTCCTCAGGGAGAAGGAAGTGAATCCCATATTGACGTTTAAGAACATGATGATCTCTGTGAGACATTAAAGCGACTAGCTTTAAGAACTGCCTGGGGCCGGGCGCGGTGGCTCAAGCCTGTAATCCCAGCACTTTGGGAGGTCGAGACGGGCGGATCACGAGGTCAGGAGATCGAGACCATCCTGGCTAACACGGTGAAACCCCGTCTCTACTAAAAAAATAC
>NC_045439.1:124064309-124064575 GCF_002776525.5 Piliocolobus tephrosceles
AGGAGGCCGAGACGGGCGGATCACGAGGTCAGGAGATCGAGACCATCCTGGCTAACACGGTGAAACCCCGTCTCTACTAAAAAATACAAAAAACGAGCTGGGCGAGGTGGCGGGCGCCTGTAGTCCCAGCTACTCTGGAGGCTGAGGCAGGAGAATGGCGTAAACCCGGGAGGTGGAGCTTGCAGTGAGCTGAGATCCGGCCACTGCACTCCAGCCTGGGCCACAGAGCGAGACTCCGTCTCAAAAAAAAAAAAAAAAAAAAAAAA
>NC_045439.1:124064675-124106095 GCF_002776525.5 Piliocolobus tephrosceles
CAGAACATTTGCAAGTGTATTTTTTGGAGCAAAACCAGTACTACATTTGAATAGCTCTGTAGAGCTCTAACAGACTTCAGCTTCCTTTGGCACATGCTGTTAGGATAATAACAGTAATAAGAATATCAAGATGTATCATCAGAGTCTCTTCTGGGGAATGAGGACCTAGTATGATGTGGCAGATGTTTTTGGATAGTTAAACCAACACTTATCCGCAATCGATATCTTTCATGCTCATCTCTTTTTTAGAGGCTAGACAAATTAAATGCTCCCTTTCTCAACCTCCCTTGCAATTAGTGCTGGCCATATGATGTGGTTCTGGCCAATGAAATAAATCACATGCTCGACCTCTTAATTAGATATCTAGGACTGTAATTGCTGGGTCAAATGGTAGCTCTGTGTTTAGTCATTTGAGAAACTGCCAAACTATTTTCTAATGTGTCTGTACTATTTTACATTCCTACCAGCGGTGGATGATGATTCCAATTTCCCCCATCCTTACCAACGCTTAGAATCTTCCATGTCTCTTTCTTCTTCTTCCTTATTAAAAAACTATGAACATCCTAGTGGGTGCGATGTGGCAGCTCATTTTAGTTTAATTTGCATTTCCCAATGAATAATAATGTTGAGCATCTTTTTACATACTTTTTGACCATTTGTGTGTCTTCTTTGGAGCAATGACAGTTTAAATCATTTGACCGTTTTAAAATTGGCATTTATCTTATTGCTAAGTTGTAAGAGTTTAAAAAATATATTCTTGATATTAAATCCTTATCAGATATGCTTGACTTGCAAATATATTCTTCTATTTGCAAATATATTCTTCTTGCAAATATATTCTTCTATGTGGGTTATCTTTTCATTTTCCTTTGTGGAAAATTTTGTGAATTTTGATGCACAAAGATTTTAATTTTGATAAAGCCCAATTTATCTATTTTTCCTTTGGTTGCTTTTTTTGGTGTTGTATGTAAGAGATTGTTGCGTAGTCCAAGGTCACCAAGATTTACAACTATGTTTTCATCTAAGCATTTGTACTTCTAGATCTTACATTTAGGTCTTTAATCCATTTGAGTTAACTTTTGTACATGTGTGAGGTAGAGATCAAATGGTGGCTATCCAGTGGTCCCAGCATCACTTGTTGAAAAGACTATTCTTTTCCCATTGAATGGTCTTGTTGCAATAAATTGGCCATAGATTTATGGATTTATTTCTGGACTCTCATTTTTACTTTATTGATATCATCCATTTTAAAAGAGAAACTTACTAAAATCTTCTACTGTAATTGTGTGTTGATCAATTCTCCTCATATCATGGCAGAAATAACTAAGAAAATCCATTACATACATGAAAAATGAATTCAGAGGGGCAAGTTTATCAAGCAAAGAGCACAATCTTTGGAGGACAAATCCTTGGATAAAGGAGAGTTTGTAGTGATGGAATGACAGGGGCAAAGGTGGATGCATAATCACATTTCGTGCCAAGAGAACTAAGAGCTGAAGGCAGCATAGAGACTGGAGTTCCAGCTGCAAGTTTGAGTACAGGCTGCAGGTGCTTGGGGAGCACTGTGTTGCCCGGCACAGAAGTAGGTGCCTACATCACTAGGCACGGACGCTGAGATATTCAGGAAGCTGTCCTTTCTGGTTATACCAAACTGAGCAGACAGTCTCCCATTTGAGGTCAATTCACCAGGCTTAAATAAGGCTATCAAGAGGACAGGACCTTCCCCAGGGTCCTGCTTGTACCATAGCAAGTTGTTAAATGTGCTTGAAGAAGTGCAGTTCATGGAGACATCCTCTCTTTCCTGGACAGACAATGACTGAGGACTCTGATTCAGCTGTTGACCACTGACCCCTGTTTAGAAAGAGAAAAGAAAGTGGTTAAGTTATCTTTAGATCACCTTTTTCAGAGCTGTGTTGGTCACTATATCCCCAAACTTCCCAGCCCTGCATCTGTGTCTTTCCTTTCCTTCCTCCTTCTCTAGCTTTTTTCCTTCTGTAGTCCTCTTTTCATAGTCTCCGATAAAGCCTCACCTGTTCTCACAGAATTTCCTCCCCTTTAGAATTCGCTACGGAAGAGTCAGAAACTCCCAAGACTCACATGTCAGCTGCATCCACAAGATTATTAATAAACGTTCAAGGAGCATCCTTATCAGCAAAGAATTATTTCCTGAATGATTTTATTTTGCTTCAAGAAACTCTCTTGAGCTTAGAGTGACACTAAAAACACTACCATGAAATTTAAATCTCTGTTCCAGATTATCAGCCAATTGGATCTCTTACCAGATGTTTTCCCAGGGTTTTGAGCTAACCTTGAAGGTTAGCTATGAATAGAGACACTGCCCCCCTGTGGTGAAATGCTAAATTTTTGTCCTTTCATGCCACTTTTTCAGTTTCTTCCTATTTCTCCCTTTCACTTGATGAACACACTTAATGAGTATTCACCATATATTAGAGAAATATAGAGACGTGAACAAGACAGATGGGAACTCTGCCCCTGGGCACCTTATAATTGCTCTGAAATATCAGTGAAAGCTAGACTGATAATTATGGTGAATTGGAAACATACTTCTCTGTTCCTTTCTGAGTACCTAGTGAAATGAGAGTAAAATTGTTTTTAAAAGTTATGAACCCCGAAGGACACATATAACAGGCAAAGGATAACAGCATGGGAGATGTTTTGGAAAATGCAAGTGAATGAACAAGTGGTAACTGACTTAAATGAACTGAAGAAAGACAAATTCTAAGGGCCCACAGAGGCAAATGCCAACAAAAATGAAGGTGCACCAAAAGTCTCAGTAAGGAGGACACCTGGTACCTCAGAAGATCAGAGAGAGGGTAGGAGTAGGAGACTTTATACAGAAAACACAAAGTACAGTTGAATAAAGTGTGGTTATACTCTCAGATTTCCCATTTCACCTGGAGTAGTCAGGTGTCCACTCCTTTCCAACCACTTTTGTGGAAAAAAAGACTATTTTTCTGAAGATATTGAATAAATAACATGAAATTCTGGGCTATCAGGCTTAGTTGAGAGTGAAGTGAAGAAGTATTTCAAAACAGGAACTGGAGCCATTTTTCTTCGCTTGAATCTCAGATTTATATCCTACTAAGTTTCAATGAGCATCCCGGGATCATTAGACATTAAAAAGAATCCCTTAACATAAAAGGCAGAGACATAAATAAAAGAGAAAAAGACCCTGATAGAGGCAATGTTACCTTTGCTTATCAACACAGTGGTAGGAACATTCTGGCTTTTCTTTAAGAAGTGAATAAAACTGAATAGTAGCCAACTTCACTTTTACAGAATGGAATTTTGAAGAAGTTTGGTTTTTAAGATTAAAATTGATTCTGCAACTTGTAGTTTCAAATGCCTAGGATCTGGACCTAGTACCTAAGCTCTGCCTCCTAGCTTCAATCCTGATTTAGGTAAATAGCTTCTGCCATCTACTAGTGTTTGTGTTTTGTATCTCATTGTGCTCTTTAGACTTAGGAGAGCAGGAAAATCTATTTCTGCTTCCCTGGGCATTTTTCTCCTTTTAATTTCATTGCTAATTGTTCTCTTAGTTGTTTAGGTTTGCCCATGACTTACTTCTGTGTGTTTATTTACCTTTCTTATCTTCTCTATTCCTATTATGTGGTGGCATGTTACCTAAAATTAATTGCTGCTCTCTACCAAATAAAAATAAAATCACATATTTTTGGAAAATAAAAAAACAATAAACAGAAAGCAAAACACCTTAATTCTGATAAAAATGCATTAATTCTATATTCTCTTAATGGCATGTGGGAGGCACAGAGATGACAGGGGCTCACCGATTTCTAAAGATTGTGTTTTTCCATTATCATTAGATCTGTTGCCTCCTTGTGGTCATTACAGTTGCTGTTGCAGTCTCAGCAATGGTTTATATTGTTCCAGTTCTTCATGAGCCCTGCTGTCTCAGCCTTGAAAGTGTCCCTATTGAGAATACTGGCAATACATTTATCCCTCCTCAAGAAGAATAAGCTAAGTAGTAGTGTATGAATGTAGAAAGGGTGACATTAAGTTCTGGGATGAACATGGCATACATTTAAATAATCAATTTAAAGTATTTCTTGTATATTGAAACAAATGAGAATATATTACGTAATAGAAAGTAATATGAATTTTAAATATAGTACATGAGATTTCAAACAAATTTCATATACATACAGGAGACTATATCTCCCAGACCTTCAAGAATATAGCCTCACTTTCCTTGGCTGTTAGCAGTGATTTGTAGGGAAATTAAAACACACACACACACACACACACATTGAGGTTACTGGGAAAACATATATGCCTTTTGTTTGCAAACTACACTAACCTAAGAAATATAGCTGCTGTGTATTCTAACATAATTATTCAAATGATTTTTTAATTGAAATTGCCATGCCAGAAGATGAATGGTAGGAAATTATTCTAATAAGCTTGTTCAGAAAGAAAATCCTACTTCAAAAAGAAGGATTATTTCTATTTACAGTTCAAAGAGCAGGAAGATACCTACCAGGAACTCCAATAAAACAAACAAGAAGTAAATATAGGAGGGCACTACTTTTGAGTACAGAAAAATTGACATAGCTCCAGGCCTCATACAGTGTCCCTGGGGAGAGATGTGGGGACCAAAGAAGGTCTAGCTCAGTAAGTTGGGTCAGGAGCAGAATAACCTAGTGTATTAGTCTACTTGGGCTGCCATAACAATACACCACTCACTGGGTGACTTAACGAAGAGAAATTTGTTATCTCACAGTTCTGGAGGCTGGAAGTTAAAAATTAAGATATCACATGGCCTTTCCTTGGGTTATGTATGTGTGTGTGAGAGAGAGAAAGAGAGAGTGCGCTTTGGAGGATCCAGAAATATTCACTCCATAACATCTACTCCGTAACACCTAAGATATTCAGTCCATAACATAATTGTCTGATACGCATTTTGACAGAGGTGTGTGCAAAGCAAGGCCTGCCTCCAGGTTCCAGGTGACTGGCCAGGACGTGAGAAAATTTGTTCAAGTGACACCTACTGACAGGAAGTGAGTGGAGATGTGGACTCACCACGTCAGGAAGTAGTGGCCTCTATATTTCTGGTGGCTGTGGCCTCCAGTGGGCTTCCCCAGAATTCAAGTTCTCAAAAGCATTCCTTCATGGGTTTTTTTCTTCTGACAAGTTCAGAGATAATGATTTTCCTCTGCACTTACTGTGGTTCTCCTTGTTCCCACAGATTGATGAACTGGAGCCTCCTGCTTTTAGAAAGTGTTCTTGAGCTAAGTTGGGTGTTGTTTTATCTGTGTCTAGAAGGCTGACATTGGGGTCTACATCTTGATTACATTGTGTCTATTGATGTCTCTGGCCAATGGTCCAAACTGGAACAGGTTTTATTATACAGTCACGCACCATATAATGATATTTCCATCAACAATTCACGACAGTACTCCCATGAGATTATAATGGAGCTGAAAAATTGCCATCACCTAGTGACATTAGAGCCATCGTAAAATTGTAGCACAAATGCATTGTGCACATGTCTGTGGTGTTGTTGGTGTAAACAAACATACTGAACTGCTGATCATATAAAAGTATAGTACATACAATTATGTGCAGTTCATAGTGCTTGATGATAATAATAAACGGTAATACCTGTTTGTGTGTTTACTATACTATACTTTTAGTAGTTATTTTAGAGTATATTCTTTCTACTTATAAAGAACTGAACTGTAAAACAGCCTCAGGTAGGTCCTTCATGAGGTATTCCAGAAAAAGACGTCGCTATCATAGGAGATGACAGCTGATGCATGTTATTGCCCCTGAAGACCCTCCAGTGGGACAAGATGTGCAGGTGGAAAACATCGGTACTGGTGATCCTGACTCTGTGTAGGCCTATGCTAATATGTGTGTTTGTGTCTTAGTTTTTAGTGTAGAAGTTTAAATAATAGAAAAAAAATAGAAATAGAGAAAAATAATAAGGATATAGAAAAGGATATAAATAAGGATAATAAAGGAAATCCTTTTGTATAGCTGTACAATGTGTTTGTGTTTCAAGTTATTATGAAAGAGACAAAAAGTTAAAAAAATTAAAATTTTATGAAGTAATAAAAGCTACAGTAAGGTAAGGTTAATTTATTCTTGAGAAAATGAAATTATTGTTAAATAAATTTACTATAGCCTAAGTATATAGTGTTTATAAAGTCTACAGCAGTGTATAATATTGTCCTAGGCTTTTATATTCACTGGCCCCTTACTCACTTCCTGAATTACACAGAGCACCTTCCAGTCCTGCAAGCCCTGTTCGTTGTAAGTGCCTTAGGCAAGCATATAATTTTAATCTTTATTATTACTATTATTAAGATGCAGGGCATTCGTGTACGGGTTTTTTATATGGATATATTACATAATGGTGAGGTTTGGGTTTCTAGTGTACCTGAATGGTGAGCATTGTACTGAACAGGTAACTTTTCAACCCTCCCATCATTCCCCCTTTTGGAATCTCCACTGTCTGTTATTTCCCTCTGTATGCCTGTGTGTACCCATTGTTTAGCTCCCAGTTATAAGTGAGACCATGCAGTATATTATTTTCTGTTTCTGAGTGATTCCACTTAGGATAATGGCCTCCAGCTCCATCCATGTTGCTGCAAAAGACATGGTTTTATTCTTTTTTATGGCTGTGTAGTAGTCCACGGTGTATATACACCACATTTTCTTTATCCAATCTTACATTGATGGACACTTAGGTTGATTTCATTACTTTACTATTGTAAATAGTGCTGTGATAAATATACAAGAGCAGGTGTCTTTTCAATATAACAATTTTGTTTCTTTTGGGTAGTAGTGGTGTTGCTGGGTCGAATGGTAGTTCTATTTGTAGTCCTTTGAGAAATCTCCATACTGTTTTCCATAGACGTTGCACTAATTTACATTCCCACTGAAAGTGTATAAGCATTCTCCTTTTTTTCTATATTCTTGCCAACATTTGTTTGTGTTTTGACTTTTTAATAATAGCCACTGGTGTGAGATGGCATCTCATTGTGGTTTTGATGTATATTTCTCTAATGATTAGTGATGTTGAGCATTTTCTTACATGCTTGCTGCTTGCTTGTATGTCTTCTTATGAGAAATGTCTGTTCATGTCCCTTGCCCATTTTTTAATGGGGTTATTTGTTTTTTTCTTGTTGCGTTGTCTGAGTTTTTCATAGATTCAGAATATTAGTCCTTTTTTGGTTGATAGTTTGAAAACGTTTTCTCTCATCCTGTAGGTTGTCTGTTTAAGCTGTTGATTATTTCTTTTGCTGTTTAGAAGCTATTTAGTTTAATTAAGTCCCGCTTATCTATTTTTGCTTCTGTTGCATTTGCTTTTGAGATCTTGTCATAATTTTTTTGCCTAGGCTAATGTTCAGAAGAGTTTTTCCTAGTTTTTCTTCCATGATTTTTGTAGTTTCAGGTCTTCCATGTAAATCTTTATTTTATCTGGACTTAATTTTTGAATATGGTGAGAGATATGTATCCAGTTTTATTCTTCCATATACAGTACCATTTATTGAATTGGATGTCCTTTCCTCATTGTGTATCTTTGTTGACTTTGTCAAAGATCAGTTGGTTGTAGGTATATGGTTTTATTTCTGGGCTCTCTATTTTGTTCCATTGGTCTATGTTCAAAATATGCAAATCAATAAAGGTGATTCACCATGTAAACAGAATTAAAAACAAAAACCATGTGATCATCTCAATAGATGCAGAAAAATCATCCAATAAAAACCGACATCCTTTTATGATAGAAACCCTAAACAAACTACGCATCAAAGGAACATATCTCAAAATAATTTTTAAAAAAACTGACAAATAAGAGCCATCCATGACATCATACCCAATGCGGAAAATTTGAAAGCATTCCCTCTAAGAACAGGAACAAGACAAGGATGCCCACTCTCACCACTTCTATTCAACGTATTATCAGAAGTCCTCGGCAGAGCAATCAGGCAAGAGAAAGAAATAAAAGGCATCCAAATTAAAAAAGAGAAACTAAAATTATATATCTATTTACTGATGACATGATCTTATACCTAGAAAACCCTAAAGAGTCTTCTGAAAGATGCTTAGACTTGATAAATGACTTCAGTAAACTTTCAGGATACAAAATCAACATACAAAAATTAGTAGCATTTCAATACACCAATAACAACCAAGCTAAGAAAAAAAATCAAAAACTCAATTCCGTTTATGATATTCTCACATACAAATAATAAAAGACTTAAAATACATTTAATCAAAGAGATGAAAGTTCTACAAGGAGAACTACAAAGCACTGATGAAAGGAATCACAGATAATACAACAAATAAAAAAAATGTTGGCCAGGCACGGTGGCTCCAGCCTGTAATCCCAGCACTTTGGGAGGCTGAGATGGGTGGATCACAAGGTCAGGAGACAGAGACCATCCTGGCTAACAGGGTGAAACCCCGTCTCTACTAAAAAATACAAAAAAAAAAAAACTAGCCGGGCAAGGTGGTAGGCACCTGTAGTCCCAGCTACTCGGGAGGCTGAGGCAGGAGAATGGCATAGACCCGGGAGGTGGAGCTTGCAGTGAGCTGAGATCCGGCCACTGCACTCCAGCCTGCGCGACAAAGCGAGACTCTGTCTCAAAAAAAAAAAAAAAAAAAATTCATGCTCACAGATTGGAGCAATCAATATCATTAAAATTACTACTCAAAGCAATATACAGATACAATTTAATTCCTATCAAATTACCAGCATCAGTTTTACAGAATTTGAAAAAACAGTTCTAAAATTAACATGGGACCAAAAAAGAGCTTGAATAGCCAACGCGATCCTTAGTAATCCTAAGTCCCATAGTATATGGGATTCTTTACCACTTTAGGCAATAGATGTTATTCATTTTTCAGATGAATCTAAGTTCAGTCACATGTCCAAGGTTATCCAGTTTGGAAGTTGGAGGACTAGTATTTGAGTGATACCTAAGATTACAAACCATTACTGTTTTGACTATGCTGCCTCTGAGACAGTTCAATTTTCATGTTTTCTTAGACACACTAGTTCCCCTGCCTATTCTTTCATGTAGAAGTTTTGCTGATATAGTAATGCCTTCCTCAACTGCAGGAGTTCTGAGAAATCCATCATTAGGCAATTTTGACATTGTGCAAACATTATAAGAGCATACTGGTGTAGATGGTATAGTCTGCTACACGATAGGCTATGTGGTGTAGCCTATTGCTCCTGGGCTAGAAACCTGCACAGGATGTTACTGTACTGAATACTGTAGGTAATTGTAACAATGGTGAGTCTTTGTGTATCTAAACATAGGCAAGGTATAGTTAATAGAATATTATTCTATGTATTGTCAGGCAATAGAATCTTTAATTTTTCCTCTGAATTATGTTATCTTTCTAAACTAATTGGAATAAAAACATGTTTTAAAAACTGCTGACACGGAGATTGAGACCATCCTGGCCAACATGGTGAAACCCTGTCTCTATTAAAAATACAAAATTAGCTGGGTGTGGTGGCATATGCCTGTAATCCCAGCTACTCAGGTGGCTGAGGCAGGAGAATGGCTTGAACCCAGGAGGCGGAGATTGCAGTGAGCCAAGATAGCACCACTGCACTCCAGCCTGGCGACAGAGCGAGACTTCATCTCAAAAAAAAAAAGAATTGCTGACAGTATGTTGTCTGCGTCCCTGCTGATGGGAACTGACCAAACACTGGCAGCCTACACTATGGCTGAGAAGCGTGGGAAACAATATTTTACAATAAAAACACCTTTTCTATCCTACTATCACCGTAACTGAGACTGTATCTTTGAGGAGACTTTCTTGGAATCTCCTCTAACATCTCTTTTTCAAATACAAACAGTCCAGGGAGACCTAACCTAGAACATTACATTGAGATATAAGTTAGGCTATAAACCACTTTATTTTAGAGATTGAGTGGACCTACTTAACAGTGTAGGAGAAGATTCTGGAAAGCAATTCAGTGACTAGAAATATCAGGCTTTGGGCAGGCTAACAGAGTATTAAAAGGTCACAGAATACTACTAGGGGCTGGGTAAAAAGCAGGAGCAGTAGAATAGGTGGGAGGCAATGGTGAAGGAATGGCAAGAGACTAAAGGCAGATTTTTCATATGTCCAAATTCGGCTACAACTGGCCCTGGGTTCAGAACTTTTATCAAAGGCAGTAAGATAAAACACGTTTTTAAAAAAGTCTGCAGGATGAGTTCTGCCACAAAATCTGTTGAATATGATTTGCTTCTCTTTGAAGCTATTTGGGAGGTGAGAGCCAACTGGATGTGGCTGCAGCTTGTAGGCAGCAAGAACAGGTGAGGCACATGGTTGTTGAGAGTGGAAAACCCTTTGTTTCCCCCCTACATACCCACTCTACACATAGGGGGTCTCACAAACCAGAATAGAATTATCCAGCACAGTAAGGAGGTGCTAATATCTGTAAACCTGTTTCTCAGGACATGATAAAACACATGGCAGCCCTTGAGGCTTTCTCTAAGTCCTACAACTCACTGAGGATAGATCATTTTCCCCATTCTCATTCCTGCTATTGCCCTTTTAAGAACATCCAAAGCTTGGCCTAACGTTTTAGTAATGAATCTCTTTACATTTGCATTAGAGTCTTCTGTTTCACATGTGGTGTTTCAATTAATAAAATACAGTGAGACTAGCTGAGAATACATCATCTTTATTTTGAAATTTAGAAACCATCCCAAAGAGGTTCTGTCCTTTGAGCACAACTACACAGGTGGTAGGTGTGGTATAATCCAGGCCCTCATCCTTTCCATCTACTTGTGGAGTTTCCTTTAGAGAAAATATACTCTTAAATTCTGCAGATTTTCTCATAAATGCTTTCATTTCTTATTTTAAAGAATTGCTCTGCTTTGTACAAAATTTGATGCTAGTTATTTTCTCTCTGAACATTGAAAATGTAATTCCAGTCTCAATTGGTTTCCATGGTTATTTTTGAGAAGTCAGCTGTCAATTTACTTTCCTGAAGACAGTCTTTTCTCTTCCTCTCCTTCTGATTTTTAAGATTTTTTTCTTGATTTAAGATTTTCTGCTGTTTTACTCTGAACACACACACACACATGCACGCATGCACACACACCACACTTCTTTTTATGTAAATTGCCCAGGAATGCTTTTGTCTTCTTGAATTGTGAATTGATGTCTTTCGTCCCTTTTTTAAAAACTGGTCATCCATTATCTTTTCATATATTGTTTCTGCTTCATTCACCTCTCTCTTCTCTTTCTGGAACTCAATTTAATCATATTTTATACTTTCTCATTATGTTTATTCTCTGTAGCTCTTCCTCCTACTATTGTAACTCTCAACTTTTTGTCTTGGCAAGTTGTCAAGGCTGCAGCATAATAGACTAGGTCCCAGAGGAAGTGAAGACAAGGAAGTGAAGTAAGGAATTTAAGGTTAAGATTTGTTTTATGAATTTGATCAACACAGTTGAGAAGTAGGCATAAGAATAAATAATTATTTGGCTTAAATCTAGCAGGCTCATATCTGGCACACTAAAGTCTTACTAAGGTAGTGGCAAGAGTAACAAAATGCTCTAGAAATTAGAGACAAGTGTTCTGATGAAAATCTTATGTTATGATATTTAATTAAAATATGAAAGACTGTGGCTATGAATGGCCCTATTTAATAGATCTACTTAGAAAACAGCATTTATATGGGGTTAAAATTAGCACAGAATGTGGCAATTTTTTTCTGCATATTTTAATCCATCCCCCTTTTTTTCTGACTGTGGTATCTATAAGAATAGCACAAACACATATTGCAAGGTATTCTCGCTATGGGGGTGAATAGATAACGCCTGATAGATTTAGCCACTTACTGAAGGTTTAGAAAATACCTGTTCCTTATTTCATTGGTTTTTGCAGTGGAAAACTTTTGGGCGATTCCCAAAGTGCACAAAAAAATTATCTTCCTGCTAGGAGGCGATTTTTACCACAATAATAATTATAATACCTACGTCCTGTAAGAAAACTGAGTTCACAATCTCCCTTACTGTCCAGATAGTGCTGATTAGAATTTACTGGCTTCCTGGGACATGTTAGGCCCTATATACAAACAAAAACTAGACTAATTCTTTCACCTGATTTATAATGGAATTACCAGGAGTTGTTAGAAAAGGAACTAAACCTTACACTCAAGGCAGGAGGTAAAAAAAAACTTGGTTCCTGCCCTCTTTGTTCCAATCACTCACTCTTTCCACTTACTCAATCCCAGCATTCCTATCCGGGGCTATCCCTAAGGAGGTAGGCAGAGCTGGTCCTGCTCATTGCACACTAGGAAAAGTCATGCTGACATCTTGTCCCACAGGGAAATTTCTGCGGCCCAGAATCAAAACCAATGTCTGGAGCTCAGCCTTGTTCAGTTTGTTAGACATTCTGAGGCAGAATCACTGGAGAAGGTGGATTATAGAGTAGGAAATTGGCTTTTGATGGGGGAGAAAGAAAGAGGAGAAGGGTAGTTGCATGTCATATAACCGATTTGCTTAGGCTGATCTAAGACGCTGCTGTGAATTTAACTGTATTTTTCTCCTGATAACATTGGTTTACCAGTCTTGTGGGACATGGCAGGTTAATCTTTAAACATCCTTATGACTACTTATCTTTATACTTTCAATCCTTAATATTCTTAGCATTCTATTAGAGACAATATCTTTATATTATTTCTCAATTAGAAAAATTTGATTTTAGGTTAAAATGCAAATATATACACTCTTTAGTTTGAGATTTGTATATGTGTATGCATATTTACACACACAGGTAAGTGTCACTTTACTCTGAACATTTCATGAAAATCAGAAACTTATGTTCTTCTTTCCTGCCTGCTTTTCCTCTTATCACGTTGCCAAACATTTTCTTTCACGGGTCTTTCTCTTTTCTCTCTTTCCTGATTATTTTAGCAAACTTTTCTCTCAGTGGGCGGTATAGGTAACATTTCTTTAAAACGGAGAATAATCTAATTCGACTTGATTTTTAAAAATCTTCCCTGACTTTGGCCAACATAAATGATCATTCCCATTTTACATGAAATTTCTTTTGAAACCAGGTCACTAGGCAGTTTCTGATGACAGGAGACCATTATATTCCTCCTTTCTTTTCTAAATTTAAAGAATAGAACATCTCCTAGTTAGGTTGGAGCCGTATCATGTTGATCAACTTCCCTACTTTTATCTGAGAATTTTGACTTACTTGAGATTATCATTGTTTGATTAATAGTAAAAATGCTATTTCAAATATTGAGGGCTTGCAATATCCCAGATACTTAATGTATGTAATCTATAACCTTACTTCATCCTGACAAGAACATATGAATAAAATAATATGATTGTATCATCTTTACAGAAGGAAAATAGAGACTTGGAAGGTTAAAGTTATTGGTCAATATCACATAGCTTTTAAGAAACGTGAATTATTTCTCTCTAACCTATGATCTTATCAGTTATTCAGTATCAGTTTAATACTTCTAAAAACCCACTTTAGGCCGGCACTATTCTGATGTGGAGTGGATGATGAAGGTAAGATCTTCTCCACTTCATACTGGTACAACTGGGAAACAATTCTTTAAGATGATAATTTGGAGTGGCCAGAAGAATACAGAGAATAGAATATGAATAAAAGCACAATGAGAAGAGAAGTGGAGGCCAGTTTAAGACTGCATTAGATATTTATTAACATATTCCCCTCTCTCTAGCTCACTCTATCTATCTAATCTACCTATTATCTATCTATCTATGTATCTATCTATGTATCTATCTATCTAATAATCTAGCTACCTATAATCTATCACCTATTTATCTATCTAAACATTTGTCTTTTTCCATATCTATTCTACTAACTTAGAAAAAAACTACTGCCCATGACTCCTCAGTATGGGTATTCTAATACTCTTGGTACAATGTTAATATGTGACAAAGAATCTGTCAAACAATGCACAGTTTCTTTTTATTAACAAGGTGGGTAAATAGCAAAGGGAAAGAAGTTCCTTGGCACAACAGGGACACAATATCCGTGCATAGTTCTTGCATAAATCACTGAAATTCATGCTATTCTTATTCTAATTTGATGTTCCTACTAAAAAGTAACATAACTACCAGACAACAAAGTCAAATTAAATTTGGGATTATTGATATAGTTCCCCCTTGTATCATTCCTACTCTCCTCCCCATTTTTTTTCCAGTAAGACAATTGCAATGTTCTGAGCCTTCATGTCTTGGCAAAGGTCCCAGCCACATCTCAGGAGCCCCATGTCAGAAGAGCATATGTGGCCCAGCTGCAGGTTTCGAGACAGCTGATAGAGGCTTGAAGATCACTGTGTGTCTCCTCCACAGAAGTAGATGCCTGCATGGCTGGGCTGGGAGGCTGTGATATGCAGGAAACTTTGCTGCTTTTTCTCATCCAAATTGGCAGTTATTTTTTCATGACTTTTCTCTTCCCCACCTTTCTGTAGCATCATCAAGAAGATAAGACCTTCACCATACTTTTGCTTGTACCAGTGTAAGCCATATAATGTCTTTGATGATGTGCAGTTTATGGTGAGATTCTTTCCCTCTTGGACGATCAAGGACTGAGGACTCTGCTCCAGTTCTTGGCTACTGACTCCTGTTCAAAAAGACAATGTAAAGAAAATACAGAAGACCCTCATAAGATTTTCATGGTCGTGGTAGGAATGATGTTTCTCTCCCCGTCCCCATGCCCCCTAGGAAGCAAAATTGTCACATTAAAACCAAGTATTGTCATTTTTTTAAACATATATCTGGCTCTCAAAAGGGCCTTCCCAGGTTAGAGGATGACTCGACTCTTGCCCTCAGGATGCTGTCATCATCCCACAATTCTCCCAGACTAACCACATACTCACGGGCTGCTTGGAACCCCAATATCCCTAGGAGTACTTGCAGAACAGTCTCCATCCCTTAGCTACTTAGAAAACACAGTTAAACCATATTTTACTGAATGGGCTTCCCCAGTAGAAGTTACTTTGCTCATTGGTGCAGGAGATGACACCAATCAGAAGCCGTGCCTGGATTCCTGTTTGCTCAGCACTGTACGATCTTACTCAAACACTTTTTGAACACTGCCACTCTTTGGCCAAGACGGAGAAATGCGAATAATGGACAGGTTAACTTATATATGACATAGATCTATTTATTGCAATAAAATATGCTACTTATGAGATAAAGAAAATATAATCTCATAACATATATTACCCTCACATGCTTGAGAAAGTTTGCCCTTCATAATTAAAAGTAAAAAATTCTGTTCTCTATAATACAGAGTGATTGTTTTTCAATATTTATCTCTGCCTACTTTTGTTTTGAGCCTTCTTAAAAACTACTTTTCTGAGGTACATTTTGCATATAATAAATTACATATGTTTTCAAGGTCCAATATGATAATTTTTGACATGGTCATACAAATGTGAAATCATCATCACAATCAAAATAAAGAACATATGCACCACTCCGCAAAGTTTCCTTGTGTCTCTATTCCTTGTGTTCCTTGTTAATCCTTTCTGTATACCTTTCCAATATATCATCCCAATGCCTATTCAATCCCAGGCAATCTCTAGTCTGGCTTCTCTTACTATAGATTTTCTAGAGTTTTATGTAAACATACAGTATTTGCTTTCTGTCATCTGATTTCTTTCAGCATATTTATTTTGAGATTGTATTTGTTAGCTTGGGCTGCCATAACAAAATACCATAGACTATGTGGCTAAAACAATGGAAATTTATTTCTCATGGTTCTGGAGGCTGGGAAGTCCAAGATCAAGGTGCTGGAAGATCTCATGTTTGGTGAGGGCCTACTTCCTGGTTTATAGACGTCAGTCTTCTTGTGGTGTCCTCACGTGACAGAAAGAACAAGAAAGTTCTCTAGGGTCTTTTTTACAAGGGAACTAATACCATTCAAGAGGGCTACACTTTTACGACCTGATCACCACCTCATAAACATACTTTCTAATACCATCACACTGGGGGTTAGGGTTTCAACACATGAATTTTCAGGGGAGAACACAAATATTCAGTTCACAACAAATTGCTGTGGTATTTTTGTTGAAAATCAACTATGTATGTGTTGGCTTATTATTGGACCCTTTATTGTGTTCCAATGTTCTATTTGTCTATCTTTATATCAATATCATAGTCTCTTGGTTATTGTAACTATAAAAGTATTAATATCAGTAGTGTAAGTTCCTCAATTTGATTTTTTTTAAAGAATTTTTTTTTTTTTTTTTTTTTTACTATTATAGTCCCTTGGTATTTTCGTATAAATCTTAGAGCCACTTGTCAATTTCTATGAAAATTTCTGTTGGGATTTTGATTGGAATGACATTGAATCTATAGGTCAATTTGGAAAGAATCTTAATGAATCTTCTAATTCGCAAACACAATAACTCTTTCCATTTATTTAGTTCTTAAATTTATCTCAGAATTTTTTTGTGTCTTTTAGTGTACAGGCCTTAGACATCTTTTGTCAAATGTATTCATACACACACACACACACACACACACACACACACACACACACGCCATAATTGAAATTTATTTATTTATTTGAGACAGAGCCTTACTCTGTTGCCCAGGCTGGAGTGCAGTGGTGTAATCTTAGCTCACTGCAACCTCTGCCTCCCAGGTTCCAGTGATTCTCGTGCCTCAGCCTCCTGAGTAGCTGGGATTACAGGTGTGTGCCATCACACCCAGCTAATTTTTTATTTTTAGTAGAGACAGGGTTTTGCCATGTTGGCCACGCTAGTCTTGAATTCCTGGCCTCAAGCTATCTGCCTGCCTCAGCCTCCCAAAGTGCCAAGATTACAGGCATGAGCCATGGTGCCTGGCCCAGAAATGAAATTTATATGCATATAAATTGCATTATTGAGATGAGCCCCACTTCATTATTATGTATTATCCTTTTTATATATTGTTAGAGTCAGTCTGCTAAAATTTTGTTAAAAGCTTTTTATGCATATATATGCATAAATATATATATGCATATATATATATAAATTTCAATCCTGCTTCTTTAGTGTTACTATATGGAAGCAGCATTATTTTGTATATTGAGCTTGTATCTTGCAATTTTGTCTAACTCATTCATTGGTTACAGTAGTTTTTTTGTCTATAGGATTTGCTACACAGACAATTCTATTGTTTGCAAAATGATAGTTACATTTCAAAAAGTTAAATATGGTTTCCTTTACCAAGTCAGTTAGCAATCTTTTAGGGTTTTGTGTTTCAGGTCTAAAGATAGATTATTTTGGATGTGCTATCTCCCTCTAGGAACAAGGCTCAGCAAAGAGCTTCCTACCACAATTCTCTAAGAAAGATAGAATTATTTTCAGTCACTTTGGAGCTTTTAGAATTATTTCTGTGTTGTTTTCTTTTTTCTTTTTTTTTTTTGAGGCGGAGTCTCGCTCTGTCGCCCGGACTGGAGTGCAGTGGCCAGATCTCAGCTCACTGCAAGCTCCGCCTCCCGGGTTTACGCCATTCTCCTGCCTCAGCCTCCCGAGTAGCTGGGACTACAGGCGCCCGCCACCTCGCCCGGCTAGTTTTTGTATTTTTAGTAGAGACGGGGTTTCACCGTGTTAGCCAGGATGGTCTCGATCTCCTGACCTCGTGATCCACCCGTCTCGGCCTCCCAAAGTGCTGGGATTACAGGCTTGAGCCACCGTGCCCGGCCTTCTGTATTGTTTTCTAAATTATTATATTCCTTTTGTTTTCCGTGGTATCTTGTTCTTCCCATATTTGAAGGCAGCTCCCAAAGCCCATGTTATTCATTGCACAACATAGGATTTGGCACAGATTAAAGATTTAATTTGTTGGGTAAATATATTAATTACTATTTACTCATAACATTATTAGGAGAAGTTATGTGGAATGACTCTTGAAATTTTTCCAAAAAAGCTTCCAATTTTTTGAAAACAAATTGAACAGAAGTATCCAAAGTAAAGGCAAATGCCAGATTAGATCTGTGGGCAAAATTCAAATAGCACACCAACCTCATTCTCCATCCTCCAAAAAAGAAAAATTCACAAATCTGTAATACGTAAAGCCTGGTTTCCTTTTTCTTTTTGTCTCATTGCATTGGTTAGATTCTCTAGGATAATGTTGAATAGAAATGGTGAGAGTAGACATTTTTGCCATGTTCCTGCTTGGGTTAGATTATTAAAGCCATTTTGGAATGCAACTTTTCAATATCTATAAATATACATAATAGGCATATCTTTTGATCCAGTAATTCCACTTCTAGGAATCTATAAGGAATATGTACACACACACATGTCATATATATTTATATATGTAGAGATGATATAGGTGAGGTAAGTAAAATTATTACACAACCATACTGTGAACATTTGTAGATATTGAAAAGAATAAGGCCAGTTTGTACACACATGCATACACATGTATCTTGGTATGAACACACCTCAAAAAACTATTTTTAAATAAAAATAAAAGCAAGTTGCAGACACATGCACATGGTATGATCCAATTTATGTAATAAAATTAGGTAGATATTTATGTGAGTATCCATGTAAATGAAAAGAAGTATGATCATCAGGACACACTCCAAGTTGTCAAAATGGTTTATTGTAGGAATTGAAGAGAAAATGGGATGGAGATGGAGACAGTCAGTTTGGGTCTTTGAGGTTTTACTTCACATACTTAATAGTTTGAATCTTTTACAATGAAAAAAGATTTGTGTATTTTTGTGTAATAATAGAGATATTTCAACATAGATTTAAAAAATGATATCAATATTCACATATCCACCACTTTCTTGTTTCCTTCCAGAAATTACCTATATCCCAAGAGTATGTGCTATGGATGAGTAACAAATAAAACTTCAAAGTTTTCATAAGGGCAAATGAATCAATTTCTGAAATTCATTTCAATTATTGAGAGGTTGGAAGGACTAATATAACATTCAAAGCCCAGGCACTTCCCTGGGGTTAGATGAAGAAACGCTTTGGGACAACCAAATGATGGTTCTCATCTTTTATAGTGAGATCTACATGGAAAGCAAGAGTTGATTAAAAGAAAGGGTCTTGGAAAATTCTTATTTCCTTTCTTCTTCATTGCAGAATTCCAATCGTGATTCTTCGTCTCTTCGCCAAGCTTCTCAGTCTTTTCTTCAAGACTTCTTAGCTATTCTTTCTCAGTTTCTTCATTCCTTTAATTCTCTCATTGATTTCCTTACCACCTCCTCTTTACTTCTTTTCCCTTTTCTTCTTTAAATTTTCTTCTTCCTCTATTAAACTTCTGCTCCTTCTTGTGCAGTGGCCTCATTAGATGCCTTCCTTTTCACCACCACAGAGATATTGCACAGCTGCAGCCCCATCTGTCCCACTGTGGTCTCTTAAGATGCAGTAGTACACAGCAGCATCTCTCAAGGTAGCATGGTGCAGGATCAAGTTACTGGACTTTCTGTCTTCAGCGATTGTCAGAGAGACCATTCTGTTGTTCACATTACTTGTAAGACCATGAATCACATACTCTGGACCCTGGGAGGGAAGTTGTCGATACCAGTGTATGTAATCAGCTCCACTGATTGTGGAGTGGTTACAAGGCAAGTGTACAGGCTCTTCTTCAGTACTCTCCATTGAATTTGGCTGTGTGGTCTTAGCATCACCCCTAACACCTATGGGGTTGAAAAACAGCAGATTAGCTCTGGATCATCAGCTCTTGGTACATCTGAAGGTCAGGTTCACCACTGTTCCAGAACTGTCCTCCCTGCCCTACTCCATATTTGGGTATTTTTATATGTGTTGCACAAGACAAGAGAAATATTACTTGTATTTATTTGTTCCTGAGCTATACAGAGCCACAAGGTCAAAAATAAATTTCCCATCTTCCGTGACCCTTGAGCTCAATGAACCTAAAACTCCTTACAGCTTGAGAGCTGTGAGACCTGGGGAATCTTCTCTGAGTAGTGGATATGACCAACTCCTCACACTGACGCTCAGACACCCTTGAGAAACACATAGATACAAATTCTTTCCAGCAATTGGTAAATCATGGCAGAAGACGTGGAGACAGCAGATAACCCTCTTTTGTCATTAGCCACAAAACTACCCTTTCTTAGGCCCAGAATACTTACCCAAATATAGGAGTACAGTAATGCTTGTCACCAACTTCATTGTTCAAGTGCACACTGAGGTTCCAGGCCCCAGAACTTAGAATCTGAGTCTGATCCTAGGTTGGGGGAGGTCTCAAGCAACAAAGCAGCAGCCACTGCACGTCCCACACCAGGCAGGTTTCAATTTGAGTGTTCTCCAGAAATCATCAGCTAAAGGCAGAGCAGCTTCCTGGTTAGGTCTAGCCCATCTCCAGGTTTAAACATAAATTTTAAAAGAAGATAAAATATTATTATTATTTGTTAATTTAAAAAATGAAACTTTAAAAAGAGGGGAAGAATATTTTCTCTAAATCTAGCTTTAATTCAGAAAGTTTCCATTAAGATCATTTTCAAGGTTGAAACTCAAGTAGGCTACATCTAAAGGAGTAAAACTATTCACAATGGGATTACCCATCTCTTATTTTGGTAAAGACAAAACCCACCATTAATTGGTGGTTTGATAGCCCATTGAGCTGGTAAGAAATACCCTTTATTCCAAGAAGTCTATGTGAGCCCTGTGCTGTAAGGGAAAGAAGAGCATTTCTATCCACATCTTCATGGAGAGTAAGTCTTAGAAGCAGTAGCATATAATTTAATTTCAACAGTTAGAAACTTCTTTCCAGTAAAAAAAAAAAAAAAAATTACCATAAGCAAAATTGAAAATCAAATGACACAATGAAAGAAGTTATTTGCAACATATATAACAAAAGTAATTTCATAATTGTATCATATTGCTGTGCTAAGTGTGAAAGGAAAGAATAAAGTTAGAACTCAGGTTAAAAGCCAAGTTTCCTGGTACTCAGGTCTCCCACACTGGCTCCTGGAATAATGTCCTAAGTGTCTTCTAGATAGACATTGCCTGTGCCTCTGGTTTTGAGACAGGAGCCAATGGCTTGAGTGATCCCTATTTCTATGCCACTTGAACTCCTCTTTAACACATGCTTTCTCATCTTCATGGCCAAGGAGTGGCATACATTGAAGATACTAAGGAGAAAGGAAGAAATGGGAAGAGGTTTGGAGAGGGAAATCAAATTATGCCATTTGATAAGAGAGGTAGAAGTAACTAGTAACGGGTTTTTCTAGTTATTTTCGAAAGCGGTTATTAAAGAAATGGAAAGGAATAAAATTAAAGTTACTCATTATCTCTGCTACAATAACTAAGCTTGTCAGTCCATTATAGCAACAAATATTTCACCGTTTAAAATTGAGCTATATACCAATCACTTCTCTGTTTTTCCCATTCAGGGTCACTTCTGCTCTGCATTTGTGAAGGGGCTCACCATGTCTTTGAAGCTGTGCACACACTCAAAAAGAGATAATAAAGCATAAGGTGACAAAGAGAATGAACATAAATTCCTTATACAACTCAATGACAACCTCTCTCACCCTGGAAGGAGCTTGGATTTGCAGCTGTAACAGCTCCCTCTTGTGACTGTATATGTCAACTCTTTTACATAGAACTAGGAACCTAGTCAGTTAGCAATCTTTCAGGGTTTGTGTTTCAGGTCTAAAGATAGATTATTTTGGATGTGCTACCTCCCTCTAGTGATGAGGCTCAGCAAAAAGCTTCCTACCATAATTCTCTAAGAAAGATCAAATTATTTTCAGTCACTTTGGGGTTTTAGAATTATTTCCTAAAATTCATAAGGAACCAAAAAAGAGCCCACATTGCCAAAGCAAGACTAAGCAAAAAGAACAAATCTGGAAGCATCACATTACCTGACTTCAGGCTATACTATAATGCCATAGTCACCAAAACAGCATGGTACTAGTGTAAAAATAGGCACCTAGACCAATGGAACAGAATAGAGAACCCAGAAATGAAGCCAAATACTTACAGCCCACTGATCTTTGACAAACCAAACAAAAACATCGTGTGGGGGAAGGACACCCTATTCAACAAATGGTTCTGGGATAATTGGCTAGCCAAATGTAGAAGAATGAAACTGGATCCTCATCTCTCACCTTATACAAAAATCAACTCAAGATGAATCAAGGACTTAAATCTAAGACATAAAACCATAAAAATTCTAGAAGATACCATCAGAAAAACCCTTCTAGACACTGACTTAGGCAAAGACTTCATGACCAAGAACCCAAAAGCAAATGTAACAAAAACAAAGATATATAGATGGGACTCAATTAAACTAAAAAGCTTCTGCACAGTGAAAGAAATAATCAGCAGAGTTAACAGAAAACCCACAGAGTGTGAGAAAATCTTCACAGTCTATACATCTGACAAAGGACTAATATCCAGAATCTAACTCAATAACTCAAATCAGCAAGAAAAAACAATCCCATCAAAAAGTGGGCTAAGGACATGAATAGATAATTCTCAAAAAAAGATATACAAATGGCCCACAAGCATATGGAAATGTTCAACATCATTATTTATCAGGGAAATGCAAATCAAAGCCACAGTGTGATACCACCTCACTCCTGCAATAATGGTCATAATAAAAAAATTTTTAAAATACCCATTGATGTGGATGCAGTGAAAAGGGAACACTTTTACACTGTTGGTAGGAACGTAATCTAGTACAACCACTGTGAAAAACAGTGTGGAGATTCCTTAAAGAACTAAAAGTAGATCTACTGTTTGATCTAACAATCCCACTACTAGATATTTACCCAGAGGAAAATAAGTCATTATTAAGTCATTATACAAAAAAGATACTTGCACATGCATGTTTATAGCAGCACAACTTGCAATTGCAAAAATATGGAACCAGCCCAAATGCCCATCAATCAACAACAGAATAAAGAAAATGTGATATATATATATATATATATACACCATGTGAGATATATATATATATATACACACACACACACACACATACATACACTCACACACCATGGAATACTACTCAGCCATAAAAAAGAACAAAATAATGACATTCGCAGCAATCTAGATGGAATTGGAGATTATTATTCTAGGTGAAGTGTATTCATCTGTTTTCATGCTGCTGATAAAGACATACCCAAGACTGGGAAATTTACAAAGAAGAGGTTTAATTGGGCTTATAGTTCCACATGGCTGGGGAAGCCTCACAATCATGGTGGAAGGCAAGAAAGAGCAAGTCATGTCTTACATTGATAGTGGCAAGCAAGAAATGAGAGAGAGCTTATGCAGGGGAACGCCTCTTTAAAACCATCAGATCTCATGAGATTTATTCACTATCATGAGAACAGCACGGGAAAGACTTGCCCACATGATTCAATTACCTCCTACCAGGTGCCTCCCACAACGCATGGGAATTCAAGACAAGATTTG
The DNA here is from genome assembly GCF_002776525.5 of Piliocolobus tephrosceles. Taxonomy (NCBI): domain Eukaryota; kingdom Metazoa; phylum Chordata; class Mammalia; order Primates; family Cercopithecidae; genus Piliocolobus; species Piliocolobus tephrosceles. The sequence continues at coordinate 124,088,107 of NC_045439.1, forward strand.
GGTGGGGACACAGCCAAACCATATACCTCCACCCCTGGCCCTTCCCAAATATCACTTCCTTGCATTTCCAAACCAATCATGCCTTCCCAACAGTCCCCCAAAGTCTTAACTCATTTCAGCATTAATGCAAAAGTCCACAGTCTAAAGTCTCATCTGAGATAAGGCAAGTCCCTTCCACCTATGAGCCAGTAAAATCAAAAGCAGGTTTGTTACTTCCTAGATACAGTGAGGGTACAGACATTGGGTAAATACAGCCATTCCAAATGGGAGAAATTGGCCAAAACAAAGGGGCTACAGGCCCCATCTATGTCCAAAATCCAGCAGTGCAGTCAAATCTTAAAGCTCCAAAATGATCTCCCTTAACTTCATGTCTCACATCCAAGTCACACTGATGCAAGAGGTGGGTTCCCATGGTCTTAGGCAGCTCCACCGCTGTGGCTTTGCAGGGTACAGCCTCCCTACCGACTGCTTTCATGGGCTGGCATTGAGTATCTGTAGCTTTTCCAGGTGTGTGGTGTAAACTGTCAGTAGATATACCATTCTGTGGCCTGGAGGATGGTGGCCCTCTTCTCACAGCTCTACTAGGTAGTGCTCCTGTAGAAGCTCTGTGTGGGTGTCTGATCCAACATCTCCCCTTCAGCACTGCCCTAGCAGAGGTTCTCCATGAAAACCGTGCCCCTGCAACAAACTTCTGCCTGGACATCTAGGTGTTTCCATACATCTTCTGAAATCTAGGTGGAGGTTCCCAAACCTCAATTCTTGACTTCTGTGCACTTGCAGGCTCACCACCAAGTGGAACCTGCCAAGAGTTGAGGCTTGCACCCTCTGAAGCCATGGTCTGAGCTCTATGTTGGCCCCTTTCAGCCATGGCTGGAGCAGCTGGAATGCAGGGCACCAAGTCCCTAGGCTGTACACAGTGTGAGGACCCTGGGCCTAGCCCATGAAACCATGTTTTCTTCCTAGGCCTTCAGGCCTGTGATGGGAGGGGCTGCTGTGAAGACCTCTGGCATGCCCTGGAGACATTTTCTCCATTTGTCTTGAGGATTAACATTTGGCTCCTCATTATGGCTTGAATTTCTCCTCAGAAAATGGGATTTCCTTTTCTATTGCATTGTCAGGCTGCAAATTTTCCAAACTTTTATGCTGTTTCCCTTATAAAACTGAATGCTCTTGACACACCCAAGTCATCTGTTGAATGCTTTGCTGCTTAGAAATTTCTTCCGCCAGATACTCTAAATCATCTCTCTCAAGTTCAATGTTCCACAAATCTCCAGGGCAGAGGCAAAATGCCACCAGTCTCTTGCTAAAACATAACAAAGTCACCTTTGCTCTAGTTCCCAGCAAGTTCCTCATCTCCACCTGAGATCACCTCATCCTGGAGGATGATATTGTTCATATCACTATCAGAATTTTTGTTAAAGCCATTCAATAAGTCTCTAGGAAGCTCCAAACTTTCCCACATTCTCTTGTCTTCTTCTGAGCCCTCCAAACTGTTCCAACCTGTGCCTGTTACCCAGTTCCAAGGTCACTTCCACATTTTCAGGTATCTTTTCATCAACACCCCACTCTGCTGGTACCAATTTGCTGTATTAGTTCATTTTCATGCCACTGATAAAGACATACTGGGCAACAAAAGAAAGACGTTTAATTGGACTTACAGCTCCACCTAGCTGGGGAAGCCACATAGTAGAAGGCAAGGAAGAGCAAGTCACCTCTTACCTGGATGGTAGCAGGCAAAAAAAAGAGAGCTTGTGCAGGGGAATGCCTCTTTTTAAAACCATCAGATCTTATGAGACTTATTTTCTATAATGAGAACAGCATGGGAAAGCCCTGCCCACATAATTCAATTACCTCCCACCAGGTCTCTCCCACAATACATGGGAATTCAAAATGAGAATTTGATGGGGACACAGCCAAACCATATCATGAAGTAGCTCAGGAATGGAAAACCAAACATTGTAGGCTCTCACTTGCATGTGGGAGCTAAACTCTTAAGACACAAAGGCATAAGAATGGTACATTGTACTTTAGGGACTCAGGGGAAAGGGTGGGAGTGGTGAGGAATAAAAGAAGACACAGGTACAGTGAACACTGCTTGGGTGATGGGTACACCAAAATCTCAGAAATCACCACTAAAGAACTCATTCATGTAACCAAACAGCACCTGTTCCCCAGAAACCTATTAAACATTTTTTAATGAAATAAAATAAAGGAACCCCCCCAAAAGAATTATTTCTGTGATGTTTTCTCAATTAATGCACTCTTTTTGTTTTCTGTGGTATCTTGTTCTTTCCATGTTTGAAGGCAGTTCCCAAAGCTCATGTTATTTATTTTATAGCATAGCATTTGGCACAGATTAAGAACTTAATTTGTTGGGTGAATATATTAATTTTTATTTACTCATAACATTATTGGGAGAAGTTATATGGAATGACTCTTGAAATTATTCCCCCAAAAAGCTTCTAATTTTTTTGAAAACAAATTGAACAAAAATATCTAAAAGTGAAAATGCCAGATTAGATCTGTGGGCAAAATTCAAATAGCCCACCAAACCTCATTCTCCATCTTCCAAAAAAGAAAAATTAGGCCGGGCGCGGTGGCTCAAGCCTGTAATCCCAGCACTTTGGGAGGCCGAGACGGGTGGATCACGAGGTCAGGAGATCGAGACCATCCTGGCTAACACCGTGAAACCCCGTCTCTACTAAAAATACAAAAAAAAACTAGCCGGGCGAGGTGGTGGGCGCCTGTAGTCCCAGCTACTCGGGAGGCTGAGGCAGGAGAATGGCGTAAACCCGGGAGGCGGAGCTTGCAGTGAGCTGAGATCCGGCCACTGCACTCCAGTCCGGGCGACAGAGCGAGACTCCGCCTCAAAAAAAAAAAAAAAAAAAAAAGAAAAATTCACAAATCTATAATATGTAAAGACTGGTTATTAGACTATGGCCATATATGACACAATAGTCATATAGTGATACTTAATTTGACAGCTATTCACTGTGTCATGTTATATATGTGTCAGATTAAAAATGACAAAAATAATTCAGCACTGGTATAAATACATAAGTTTAAAAAATTGGGATTGTGGAAAAAAATATGAAATATAGATGTCTCTATGTTACCTAGTTATATTATACAAAAGTCAAACATAGTGTTCATTATGCAATATTCAAATGGTATGGAGAATCCAGACTGAGTCTAGAAAAGAATAATAAATATTGTAGTATCTTTGCTTTTTATTTTTATGTAACAGCTTCATTAAGATAAAATTTACATACCATATAATTCACCCATTTAAAGTGTACAACTCAATGTTTTTTAGTATATTCACAGAGTTATGTAAGCATCACCACAATAAATTTTAGAACATTTTCATCATCCCAAAAGGAACCCTGTATCCACAAATATAGCCCTTTTAGGCTGAATAATATTCTGTGTGTGTGTGTATATATACATATATATCACATCTTATTTATTTTTGTTTGCTGACATTTAGTAGATTTAGTGGATTTTCTTGAATAAATGCTTCTCTACTTTTGTTATGCCCTTGGGACAATTTCCAAGACTTTGTTTTTTCAAAAAATAATTTTCATCAGTTATGATTTGAATTGAGAAGTTAGTGTTAAGCAATTTTCCTAAGTACTGGTATCAATTTACACTCTTACTTGTTTGAGTAGATTCAAATTTTCTTCATTACTTTTTTTTTTTTTGAGACGGAGTCTGGCTCTGTGGCCCAGGCTGGAGTGCAGTGGCCTGATCTCAGCTCACTGCAAGCTCCGCCTCCCGGGTTCATGCCGTTCTCCTGCCTCAGCCTCCCAAGTAGCTGGGACTACAGGCACCCGCCACCTCGCCCGCTAGTTTTTTGTATTTTTTAGTAGAGACGGGGTTTCACAGTGTTAGCCAGGATGGTCTCGATCTCCCGACCTCGTGATCCGCCCGTCTCCGCCTCCCAAAGTGCTGGGATTACAGGCTTGAGCCACCGCGCCCAGCCTTTTCTTCATTACTTAGTTCTTTCTTTTTAGTTTTAGACTTTTTGGTTGGCATGTAGCAATATTTATTATTTCTTTAAAAAAATCAACGTTGTTGAAGTATGATTACATGCAGTAAAATGAACCCATTTTCAGTGTTTTGAAATATGGTGAGTTTTGATATATTTGTAGAACATGTAACTGTTGTATAAATCAAGATACAGAACAATTTCACCCTAAATTGTTCTTCTGTGTTCTCTACCTCTCAATCAGTGGTTGTCTGGGTTCCCCAGCTACAGAATCCAGACAACCACTGATCTGTTTTCTCTCAACATGGATTAAATTTGCCTTTCCTCGAGTTTCAAATTAACGGATACATACAGTATAAACTCTTTTCATCTGACATTTTTCTCCATGTAATGTTTTTATGTTTTTAAAATGCATCCATGTTGTTGTATGTATAAATTGTTCATTCCTATTTATTTTTTTCCAGTTCTGACCTATACTGAGTAAAGCACCTCTGAATATTTATCCAAAATAAATAAAAAACATTATGTGAATATTTTCTATACACAAATATATTCTGCATACATATTTCTGTGAATATTTATTTTTTATTTCTTCTGGTTAACAATGTAAGGGTGCAAATTGTTAGATCATGGCCGGGCACGGTGGCTCACGCCTGTAATCTCAGCACTTTGGGAGGCCGAGGCGGGTGGATCACCAGGTCAGGAGATCGAGACCATCCTGGCTAACACCGTGAAAGCCCGTCTCTACTAAAAATACCAAAAAATTAGCCGGGCATGGTGGCGGACCCCTGTAGTCCCAGCTACTCCAGAAGCCGAGGCAGGAGAATGGCCTGAATCCGGGAGGCGGAGCTTGCAGTGAGCCGAGATCGTGCCGCTTCACTCCAGTCTGGGTGACTTTCTCAAGTGGATGCAGCCATTCCCTCAGTTCAGACGTTCCAGGCCTCTCAGTGGGCTTAGGTCTGGGATTGATTAAGGGTCCTATTAATCTCCATTATAGCTACTAAAACTATATTTTTTTTTCCTCAAAAATTCTAGATAATGTAAAGTAGAGCCTTAGGGAGTTGATTCTGTCTTTCATTCCTGAGTATTCCATGATTAATTAGCTGTCTCCAAAAATCTCTGAATGTTAAGACTCTGATTAATGCTCTTTCTCTATGGTTTTTGGTGGCAATATCACTTACTTTGTCTCTATCTATTAAACTCCACTACCTGTCACAACAGGATCCAGACATACCCACTGAAATCCAGGAAAGCAACTTACATGGCAATGTGCCCATCTCATCCCCACTGTCTTCACTGTATAGAGGATAGATGGCCTCCAAGAAATATTTTAAGAATTCTGGTGACTTACTCAATGATGAATTTCCTGATGCGTTGGTGAAGGAAGGGTCCTCTGGGATTCCCAGGGAATATGGTTAGCAAGCATCTGATTAAATTGCATTAGATAATTAGCACATTCCCATTTACCCGAATCCTCAGACTTCTTCCTGTATGAGATTTATGAGAAATATCTGTATTTTAATTTTATTAGCTTTAGGCCAGTGGAGTTTTACTATCCCTATGTCCAGAGGGCAGAGAGAAATATCGAAACCTGAATGGAGACGGGTATGTGGAGAGAGCCAAGTTGAAAGGAGCTATGATCTTTGAATAAATGATGTTTCCCATTTGAAGAGATTCCTCAGGAGGAGAACCAGGGAACAAACACCCTGACCTTACTCTGCTACGTTTTTCGGATTTTGGCAAAGGGCACCTCACTGGCAAAAATCCACTAGAACCCAGAGGACATGGGAGCCTTGTTGATGTGGTTCATCCAGGTCAGCCTCCTGAGACAAACAGCAAAGAAGAGAAAGGTGGAGAGTGGACATAAGAGGAAAAAGGAACACATATAGCTGACGAGATCTGTAACTGAGTGTGTTCCTGTTCCTTCATACCACATTTTTAATTTCGTAGGTGTTTTGTCAGGGACAGGAAGTCCTCCTATTGCTCTTCTTCTCTCAGAGTACTTTGAGTATTCTTGACTTCTAAAAACCATATATTTTAGAATCTACTTGTACACACACACACACACACACACACTTGATACTGATGGGGATTTCATTGAATATATTTACCAAATATGTGAGAATTGATGCCTTTGCACTGTAAATCTTCTAATTAATGAACATGATGAATTCTCCCATTTATTTAGATCTTTGATTTCCTTTTTTTTTTTTTGAGACGGAGTCTCGCTCTGTCACCCAGGCTGGAGTGCAGTGGCCAGATCTCAGCTCACTGCAAGCTCCGCCTCCCGGGTTCACGCCATTCTCCTGCCTCAGCCTCCCGAGTAGCTGGGACTACAGGCACCGCCACCTCGCCCGGCTAGTTTTTTGTATTTTTAGTAGAGACGGGGTTTCACCGTGTTAGCCAGGATGGTCTCGATCTCCTGACCTTGTGATCCGCCCATCTCGGCCTCCCAAAGTGCTGGGATTACAGACTTGAGCCACCGCGCCCGGCCTGATTTCCTTTTTTAATGTTTTATAGCTTTTTGTCTTGAGGCCTTGCATATATCTTTTAAAATTTATTTTAAGTATTTTGTATTTTTATGCTATTTTAAGGATATACACTTTTTTTTAATTTTAATTTTTGTGGGTACATTGTAGGTGTATATATTTATGGGGTACCTGAGATGTCTTGATATAGGCATGCAATGCATAATTACATCATAGAGGCTGGGCACGTGCCTCACGCCTGTAATCCTAGCACTTTGGGAGGCTGAGGTGGGAGGATCACTTGAGGTCAGAGTTCAAGACCAGCCTGGCCAACATGATGAAACCCTGTCTCTACTAAAAATACAAAATTACCCGGGCATGGTGGCGTTTGCTTGTAATCTCAGCTACTCAGGGGACTGAGGCCCCAGAATCACTTGAACCTGGGAGGCGGAGGTTGCAGTGAGCCAAGGTGGCGCCACTGTACTCCAGCCTGGGTGATGCAGTGAGACTCTTTAAAAAAAAAAAAAAAAGTTTACACCGTGGAGAATGGGGTATCCATCCCCTCAAGCATTTATCTTTTGTGTTACAAATAATCCAGCTGTACTCTCTTAGTGATTTAAAAATGTATAATTAGATTATTAACTATAGACACCCTGTTGTGCTATCAAATGATAGGTCCTATTAGTTCTTTGTATTTTTTTTGTACCCATTAATCATCCCCACCTATTTTTTTAATTTTATTTTTTAAGAGGGAGTCTTGCTCTGTCTCCTAGGCTGGAGTGCAGTGGTGTAATCTCGGCTCACTGTACTCTCTGCCTGCCAGGTTCAAGTGATTCTCCATCCTCAGCCTCCTGAGTAGGAGAGGATTATAGTCATGTGCCATCACGCCTGGTTAATTTTTGTAATTTTAGTAGAGATGGGGTTTCGCCATATTGGCCAGGCTGGTCTTGAACTCCTGACCTCAAGTGATCCACCCATCTTGGCTTCCCAAAGTGCTGGGATTACAGGTGTAACCCTCCATGCCCAGCCCATCTCCACCTATTTTAAGGATAGTTTTTGAAAGTTCTTTTAAATTTTCTGGTTGCTTGCACATAAAATGTAATTTTTAATACTACATAGCTAAACTCATCAATGTAATATATATTTGCAAATGATTTGGAATTGTATATATCACAGTCATGCCATCTGTGGCTAATGTTATTTATAGTCTCGTTTCTAATTATTGAAACTTTTATTTCTTTATTTTTCTTAAATACTGGTTAGGACCTTCAGTATACTTTTTAAATAGGGATAGTGTTTTTTTGGTTTTCTTGAAATATAGCATTCAACATTTTTCATTAAGTTTCGTGTCTGCTTTGTTGTAATACATATAATTTACCAGAGTAAGGACTTTTTTTTCTATTCCCAATTTGCCATAAATGTATCTCTTTATTATGAATGAATATTTAATTTTTATTAAATACTTTTATATAACTGTTGAGATTATTAAATCATGTTTTTATTAATGAGAATTATTACTTTAATTCATTTAAGATGTTAAATAAATATTATATAAAACCCAACTTGCTTGTGATATATTATTCTTTTTTGTAAGTTGCTAATTATTTTTACTAACTGTTTAGAATTTTTGAATTTATGTTCATTGAGTGAGATTATCCCATAATAATTTTTTCAAAAATACTTCTTTATTCAGGTTTAGTATCAAAATCATGCTGGCCTTGTAAAATAAATTGGGAAAACATTTTCTCATTTTTTTCTCTGTATTTAGATAAGTTGAGTGACTAGGTTATTCTGCTACAATAATCAACTCCAAAATCTCAGTGGGTTACAGAAACTGTGATTTATTTTCTGCACATACCTAGTTCATTCTGGGTTATTATGAAGACACCTACCCTGCTTCGATGTGATTCTGATTGCAGTCTACCCAGGGAGTTATTTTGCTCATTGTTTTTTACATTCTCTGGCTCAGTCCTCCAGAATATTCTTTTTCTATTATCTCCTTTGACCAAATATTAAGGAATATGCCTGCCTTGGTGGATAAATTGGTTTCTCAGCCCACCTTATGCTGGCCTTATGAAGCACCCAAGAATTATTTTGTATCTCTAACAATCATAGTTTGTTCTAGTCAAAACTTCTTTTGGTCATTCATTTCTTTCAAAACATTAATTGCCTTCTTATTTATCTGATTACAATAAAAACCATGTATTTATGTATTAAAATATATAAAATAAATTTATGTATTTATGAAACTTGATTATATATAAAATATATAAATACATAAAAGAATAGTTATAAAAACTGCCAAAATCAACCTGAGATTGGAAGATAAAATAAATGGTTTTTAGTGCTATTTCAAATCTGAAAATCCAACAGTTTAAGATGAGAATCAGCAAACTGCTTCTGAATTTCATGAAATACATAGATTCATTTAATCTTATTTATTGTTCAGGAACAATTTCAAAAAGCACTTTGTGTGATGGTTAATATTGAGTGTCAAGTTGATTGGATTGAGGGATGCAAAGTATTGTTCCTGGGTGTGTCTGTGAGGGTGTTGCCACAGGAGATTAATATTTGAGTCTGCACTGGGAGATGCTGACCCACCCTTCATCTGGGTGGGCACCATCTAATCAGTTGCCAGCTCGGCTAGGATAAAAGCAGAGAGAGGAATGTGGAAGGACTTGACTGGCTAAGTCTTCTGGCCTTCATCTTTCTCCCACGCAGGAGCTTCTTGCCCTCAAACATCAGACTCCAAGTTCTTCAGCTTTTGGGCTCTTGGACTTACAGCCGTGGTTTGCCTGGAGCTCTCGGACCTTCGACCACAGATGGAAGGCTGTACTGTCGACTTCCCTACTTTTGAGGTTTTGGTACGCTGACTGGCTTTGTTGCTCCTCAGCTTGCAGACAGCCAATTGTGAGACTTCATCTTTTGATTGTGTGACTCAATACTCCTTAATAAACTCCCCTTCATACATACAACTCTCCTATTAGTTCTGTTTCTCTGGAGAGCCCTGACTAATACACTTTGTGATTTACTTTAACCCAAGATAGAAACGTAATACTTGGAAATCTCAAGAAAGAATACTGCTTTATATACAAATTCAATAAGGGAACATTTTTTACAGAGGAATGTTTACATTATAAAGTCTCAACTGTGCCGCTAACGTGCCTTCTTCCTGTCTGTGGTTCATGCATTTTCCCTAAGCTCCTGAGCAGGTGGCTTCCTTTATGGAGTGCTAAGGTTCTTGTTTATCTTCCACTGTCATTTCTACTTCTGTGGGATTCCTGAGAGCACAGAAGCAATTGGCTGAGTCAGTTTTAAGTAATTGATGGCGAGGTTGACGAATCTTTTCTTTTTCTCAAAGTTCACAGAGTGACAATGCTGCTTTGCATTTGACTTACAATAACCCTGATGAATAAGGAAAACCATCTCTTCACTGGGAGGTTGCTTGTGCCAGTGTAAAGTATACGTATTGAAGGGGTGGCCTGCCCCTCCACACCTGTGGGCGTTTCTCCTTAGGTGGAACGAGAGACTTGAGAAAGGAAATGAGACACAGAGACAAAGTATAGAGAAAGAAAAAGTGGGCCCAGGGGACCTGCGCTCAGCATACAGAGGACCCACGCCAGCACTGGTCTCTGAGTTCCCTCAGTATTTATTGATCATTATCTTTACCATCTTAGAAAAAGGGAAGTGGCAGGATAATAGGATCATCGTAGGGAGAAGGTCAGCAGTAAGACATATGAATAAAGACCTCTGTGACTTGAATAAGTTTAAGGAAAAGTGCTGTGCCTTGATATGCATATGTAAACATCTCCATAAACCTTTTTAGTGCATAAATAGCAGCATTGTGCTAGCAAGTCCCACCTTTCGCCCTAAGGCGGTTTTCTCCTTTCTCAGTAAACAGAACATACAATCGGGTTTTACACCGAGATGTTCCATTGCCCAGGGATGGGCAGGAGACAGATGCTTTTCTCTATCTCAACTGCCAAGAGGCCTTCTTTCCTCTTGTACTGGTCCTCCTCAGCACAGACCCTTCACGGGTGTCAGACTGGGGGACGATCGGGTCTTTCCCTTCCCATGAGGCCATATTTCAGACTATCACATGGGGAGAAACCTTGGACAATACCTAGCTTTCCTAGGCAGAGGTCCCTGCGACCTTTGGCAGTGTATATGTCCCTGGGTACTTGAGATTAAGAGAATGGTGATGACTTTTCACAAGCATACTGCCTTCAGGCTCTTGTTTAACGAAGCACACCCTGCATAGCCCAAAATCCTTTAAACCTTGAGTCACCACAGCACATGTCTCTTGCAAGGACAAGGTTGGGGGTAGGGTCACAGATTAATAGCATCTCAAATACAGAACAAAATGGAGTCTCTTATGTCTACTTCTTTCTATATAGACACAGTAACAGTCTGATCTCTCTTTCTTTTCCCCACACTATTCCATCTGGTTTCATACATGCAGTCCGAGGTCACAGCTACTCCTTTCTGCGTAGTTACTGTGGTCTGAACTTGGGTTACTTTCTCAGCCATACTGGATCCTATGGGAAAAAGGAGAAAACAGAGTTGCTCCCCTCAAATGTCTCAGATGGATCGTGAGGACTACATTAATTTATGGCAAAAGGGCAAAGAAAATAATTAAATAGCGTTTCGTTTCCCCACTTCCCTTACCTCTTACTTAATACTCCACCAGTTCCAATTTGTGCAGCCCCACTCTGGAGGAAGCTGCAGTCCCATGTTTGGGGCCGCACATATGTACTGAACCCAAAGGGGACCACGAATGCCCACAGCAGGCCAGGGCAGAGCATGATAGAATTACTTCTTATGGTTAAAATATGCTTCTTCACTCAAGCCTGGAAATCAAATGATTCTCTGAGTGCCTGAGTGCAAAGTCCCTGGACATGTTCAATGTTTCTGCCCCCAAACAGGAAATAAAGTTTGCAAATAGTATGTTACATTGCTCTATTCAGAGACTGAAAAATTTACCCTACCCCAAATCTCTGTTTTGTCTTGGTGTTTTTCTGTGGCAATACATTTGAAAAATTAACCTTATGCCTATCAAGGTACAGGAATAAAGTTTAATAATCTTTTTGTTAATAAATTTTTGCTTAATATCATATGATCAGAGACTATGACTATTCTGAATGATTTAAGTTCTTTGAAATTGATTAAGGCTTACTTTATGTTTCAGAATATAGTCAATTTTGCTAAATATTCTATGTGTATTCTGTTCTTTTAAGGTAAAGTATTCAATCTATGTATGTGAGGTAAAGGATATTAGTTGTGTTGGTCATAATTTCAATACGTTTCTACTTAGAGATGTGTGTTAATGCCTGACACGATGGTTGGAAAATTATTTATTGATCTTTTAATCAATAAATTCTACTAATTTAATTTTACTGGTCAACTCTACTGATTTATGTTTGAAATATTTTGAAGCTATGCCATTAGGTGTATATAAAAATAGAATTTGTTCTTGGTAGATTGTATTCTTAATCATTTTGATGGGTTGCTCTGTGTCTCTAGTAATAATTCCTGGTTTAATGTCAATTTTATCTGATACTAATAGCTACCCAGCTTTCGTTTGGTTGGGGACTCCAAATGTCTTATTATTTACATGGAAAAGAATGAACTTGCATCCCTACTTCTCACCATATTCAAAAATTAACTTGAAGTGGAGCAATAACCTCAATGTACAAATTGAAACTATAAAACTCTTAGAAAACATGGGTATAACTATCTGTGACCTTGGGTTAGGCAAGGTTTTTAAAAATATGACATACAAAGCACCAGCAACTAAAGATAAAAATAGATAAATTAGACTTCATCAAAATTTATAACTCCTCTATTCAAAAGACACTATTAAGAAGCAAAAAAACATAATCTATAGAATGGGAGCATCTATCTTCAAATCATATGTCTCGTAAAAGTCTGGTATCCAGAACATATAAAGAATTCTTTCAACTCAACAATAAGAAGACAACCCAATTAAAAACAGCCCAAATACTTGAGTAGACATTTTCTAAAGCAGGTACACAAATGGCCATTAAGCACGTGAAGATATGCTTAACCTTATTAGTCATCAGGGAAATGCAAGTGAAAACCACAGAGGGATACTACTTTATGCCTACTAAGATGGTTATAATTAAAAAGACGGACAATAACAAATGAGAATGTGGAAAAATTGGAATCCTCCCATACTGCTGACAGTAATGTAAAATAGTGAAGCCACATTGAAAAATAGTTTGGCAGTTCCTCAGAAAGTTAAACATAAAATTATCATATGACCCACAATTCCATTTGTATGCATATACTCAAAGTACTAAAAACGTATATCTACACAAAAACTTGGTCACAAATGTTCAACCTTGAAATCACTACAGTAAGTGAAAAAGTCAGTAAAATATATGAGTATGTGAATCATACAATATGTGACATGATAAGCCACATATTGTACAATTCCATTTGTATGAAATATCTAGGATAGGCCAGAGAGACAGAAAGCAGATTAAGGCATTGTTAGGGGCTGACGTGGTGAGGAGGGGATGAGAGTGACTTATAATAGGTATGAATTTTTTTTTTTTTGCAAGTGATAAAATTTTGGAATTAGTTGTGATGGTTGCACAGATTTGTGATGATATTAAAAATAATTGAATGGTGCACTTCAAAAGCATGGATTTTATGCTATGTGAATTATATGTCAATTTATCAAAATAGAACAAGCAGAACTATTCTACAGTTTTATGTAAATAAGAACAATTCTTACTTTAGTGGAAGCGTTGTCTGGGGGGAAACATGAGAGAGTTTTCAGGATTATGGGAAACGTTCTATATTTTAGTTTCGGTGATGGTTGAATGGACATACACATTTGTCAAAACTCATTGAACTGTACTCTTAAGATCTGTGTACCTTACTGTACATAAACTATGCTACTGTTCAAACAAAACTAATAATTTGAATACAATCTGTGTCCATCAACAAGAGATTGACTAAATAAAATGTGGTATAGTCACACAATGGCAAAATTTGAAACTTTAAAGAGAAGGATATAGCCAGTTGATGGTTGTTAAAGCTGAATGACAGATACAAGGGAGCTCATTATACAATTCTTCCTAGTTTGTGTGTGTTTGAAAATTTAGATTAAAAATAATAAGGTAACTGTCTTCATGTACTGACAATGATGGTTTCTCATGATGTAGTTTAAGTAAGAAAGCATGATAAGAGAACAGTGTGGATGGTATGCTACCATTAATATATATGTTATATATACCCATAAGCATATATACATATGTCATTTTAATATATACATATGCCATATATATGTATAATGTTCAAACAAAATTTCAGTGTAACAGTGGTTATACTAGGCTGTTGGGGATAGTGTGGATAGAGGTAAAGAGAAAAGTTACTTTTCACTATGCATCCTTTTGTATAATTTTTATTTTATACCATGTATACTTATTACTTATTCAAAACTCCGAGAATAATTTATATGAAAAATACTTTCTCTCTTTTTTTTTTTTTTGAGATAGAATCTTGCACTGTCACCCAGTTTGGAGTGCAGTGGCATGATCTCGGCTCACTGCAACCTCTGCCTCCCAGATTCAAGAGATTCTGCAGCCTCAGCCTTCTGAGTAGCTGAGATTACAGGTCCACACCACCACACCCAACTAATTTTTGTATTTTTAGTAGAGATGGGGTTGCACCATGTTGGGAAGGTTGGTCTCAAACTCCTGACCTCAAGCGATCTACCCGCCTCGGCCTCCCAAAGTTGTAGGATTACAGGCGTGAGTCACAGTGCCCAGCCTCACTACTCTTAACCCTATAGATTTTGTTTATGTTTTTTGCCTCATGTGGGAGTTGGTAGGTTTTTTTCTCTATTTTGAACAGTTTGACTAAAATAACTATTATCTTCCTTTCTTGAAGGAACATTGCAAAAAAGAGAAAGATCACACTGTTGCTACTATACATACAGACCTATGAGGTATGAAGGAATTGGTGCATTTGGGCAAAATCCTAAAACTCCTAGGTGGTGTCATTGATCTCTGGGATATACACTGTCATCAAAACATTTCCCCAGTTAATTTCTGGTGAGTAGACATCCATTGGAGGAGAGAGGGAGAATAGAATAAAATTTTGTCATTCCTTTCTGTTCATCCTGCTCAATCCTCAACACCAAGAACAATGTCTGGCACACAGCAGGCAGTTGGTAAATATTTCCTGAACGTAGAACAGTTGCAAGATGAAAATCTTTGCAGGAATTCTTCTGCTGGCTATTTGAATTATAGCTTTTATGACTGAATACTAATACTCTGAAGGTGGATGTACACAGGAGAATGGACATAAATGTTATATGATAAATATAGTTGATATGTCAAGTTGCTATGAATTAAGGCATATGCAGACACACCTAGAATGAAAATACTTATAATAAATAATGAGTGTGTGATGATTTTAAAATACGTTTTTTCAAAAATGAATTTTTTTTTTTTTTTCTGAAGACCAGCAGATTACCACCCAGAAGAGTTTTAGATGTCCTTGTTTTATTATGGAAGTGTAAGATCTCAACGAAAGAACCTCAGATATTCCAGTGAGGTTATCTTTATTATTTACATATCTATTTAAAACAACACTACTTCTCCTCTTGAGTACATTGGAGTTAGTACAAATTATACTAGCTCATTTTGAGTTACTTTAAAAGTAATGATTTTGTGATCACAATTATTCGATTTCTGCATTCATTTCAATTTAGAAACAAGCACATTATGGTAAACCATTCTAACCCAAAACCTGTTCAAAGACAAAGAATGTGACTGGACTCCCAGTTGCAGGTTTGAGTACAGGTTGCAGGTGCCTGAAGAGTTCTGTGTTCTCGCTGCACAGAAGTACAGGAATGAGTCTCTTGGTTGGTTGGCGGTAATATGCAGGGAGACATGTTTAGCATTTTTATTCAACAGTACTGTGAGCCTTCTGTCCTGTTTTCTATCCATATTTGAACAAATCTCCATTAGGAGAGTAGGGCCTTCCCTGTTTTCTTCTTGTACCAACAGAAATAATTCAAAGCCCCATCTGTATAGCTGTCATTGATAACGGCCATTTCTCTCTCCTAGACATTTAGATTTGAATAACTGTATCACATCCTTTTCTTGGCCACTCATCACCATTGAAACAAGGACAATGAGTTACTGGGTCATTTTCTGAATGTACGTTTTCTTTGCAGAGTATCTGCAGGAAACTTAGGGAGAACTAAAGTGACCCTCCCTCCTTCCCCAGACTTGTGATGGACCCCTCCAGAAGCCCTGCACTTATGGTTCAGCTGAATTTGAATAAAGCTCCCAGGGGCTTTTCCATTCTTCTTGCCATTAGAATCATCAATGATCTACACTATCTGGGAAGGAGAACATATTCTATTCTCAGCGTGTTCTTGCTCTTTCTTAACCTGGCTATAAGCCAGTAGGAGACAAGCTATGCTCTGCCCAACGGAGTTGAACATTCCACTTCCCTGCATGTGAAAATGAAGTGCTACCATCTTGTGTGCAGATCTCTAATTGCCAAGGCAACGTGTACAACGCGCATACGTTCTGTCTTTAGAAGGAGAGCTGGCATGTCTGCCTATCCCTTATAACATCTTACTTCACAAGTAGGAAATTAGTAGAAAGTCATAAAGTTTATATTTCTGGTGATTAAGTTATAGATCTTGCATTTAAAGTTTCTGTTCTGTAGTAGTTCTTTATAGGGTTTAAGGTAGATATAAGGAAAAAAAAAAAAAAGCCTGACAGTACAAAGTAAGAATAGAAGACTACTAGACTCAAATGAAAACACAGAGAATGTTATCCATTGATGACTTCTGCATTTTTTTTTTAAATAAAGAAGCAAGCAGATATTCATGCCATGTAGTAACAGTCTTCTTTGGTGTCCTAGTAAGATGAAGTCTCTATTCTAAGACAAACAGTGTTGGAGCTAAGCTTCAGACCCACTGAGAAAGTTCTTACCATGAAAATGTCCTTCTGAGTCTTTTTTTTTTTTTTTTTTTTTTTTTTTTTTGAGACGGAGTCTTGCTCTGTCGCCCAGGCTAGAGTGCAGTGGCCGGATCTCAGCTCACCGCAACCTCTGCCTCCTGGGTTCACGCCATTCTCCTGCCTCAGCCTCCCAAGTGGCTGGGACCACAGGCGCCCACCACCTCGCCCGGCTAATTTTTTGTATTTTTAGTAGAGACGGGGTTTCACCGTGTTAGCCAGGAGGGTCTCGATCTCCTGACCTCGTGATCCGCCCGTCTCGGCCTCCCAAAGTGCTGGGATTACAGGCTTGAGCCACCGCGCCCGGCCCCCTTCTGAGTCTTAAGTTAAAACATACTGAATGGAAAAGTTTGAGTAAATGACTGACAGCACAAATATGAGGGAACTGGTGCTTAAATAATAGCCCCAAATGATGGTCTGTTACCACAAAAAGGTCACTCCAGACTCACTCTCAAGAAAGTCTTGGAGAGAAAGACAAATATTTTATTAGAGATGCAAATTTCTATTTTAATGTTTATGTTTAAAGAAGCAACAGTGCAGAGTCTTCAGAGAGACCATCAGAGTTACTCATTTGGATTTTGGAGAGTCTTCCTGGTTCAAGTCTAGATTGACTGTGTCTCTCATTTTATTACACATTTTGGATCTGGCAGGAAAGATAAACTCACAGTCAAAGAAAATAAATAATGTATAGCCTTTGATTTCATTTTTATCACTGAACTCTAGCAGCTAGGCACCAATTAATGAGACAGAGGCACATCTCATGGCTTAGGAGAGTTTGGCTATGTTGGCCAACCTTGGATTATTCTGTTTCTGGTCAACCTTGTCTTACAGATGGTGTTTTTTTTTTTTTTTTTTTTTTTTTTTTTAGTTTTGCTCTGTTGCCCAGGGTGGATGCAGTGAAGTAGCATGATCTCAGCTCACCACAACCTCCACCTCCCGGGTTCAAGGGAGTCTCCTGCCTCAGCCTGCCGAGTAGCTGGGATTACAGGCATGTACCACCGCACCTGGCTAACTTTTGTATTTTCTTTTTAGTAGAGACAGGGTTTCGCCGTATTGGCCTGGCTGGTTTTGAACTCCTGACCTCAAGTGATCCACCCACTTCAGCCTCCTAAAAGGCTCCGATTACAGGTGTGAGCCACCTCGCCCAGCCCAGGTGGTGTTCCTAAGAAACGTTATAAAGATTGTTTCTTCTGGCCGGGCGCAGTGCCTCACGCCTGTAATCCCAACACATTGTGAGGCTAAGGTGGGCAGATCACAAGATCAGGAGTTTGAGACCAGTCTGGTCAACATAGTGAAACCCCATCTCTGCTAAAAAAAAATACAAAAAATAAGCCAGGCGTGGTGGTGGGCTTCTGTAATCCCAGCTACTTGGGAGGTTGAGGCAGGAAACTCGCTTGAACCTGGGAGGTGGAGGTTGCAGTGAGCCGAGATTGTGCCATTGTACTCCAAGCAATACTGTGAGACTGCCTAAAATAAATAAATAAATAAATAAATAAATAAATAAATAAATAAATAAA
>NC_045439.1:124106105-124213565 GCF_002776525.5 Piliocolobus tephrosceles
AAATAAATAAATAAATAAATAAATAAATAAATAAATAAATAAATAAATAAAATTGTTACTTCTTTGTTCTACTATTAGTTGCAAATCTTCTTTCGGAAATTTAGGACTGCCTGTGTTGAATTTTCTATTTTAGGCTCTCAATAAGTTTAACTGGATGAAAAGGAAATGAGAATGGAGTAGAAGGGCTAAAGTAGTCTCATATATTCAAAATGCTTAACTAAAAGAAGCGCAAAAGCAGGCACACAATGAAGTTCAATTGGAAGGCTTCCCTCTACTGAGTAATTAGATGAATTGGCATGCAGACTTAATATTAGAGTTCCTCATCCAGTTCCTTGATATTATCAACAGATGTATTTCAAAAACATTGGGGCATAATTGATGGCTATTGGAAAGAAAAAGTAGAGCATCTTAGGATGTAAATTAGGTAAATTTGTGCAGAATTGACCAAGTATATAGTAATACCAGGAACACTTTACTCGGAAAGGCATTGGAGAAATTTTTATTTCATGAAGTATTTAGAGCAGTGTGCCTAGTTTTGTCCCAAAGAGATTTTAATAACTACTTTGTGAAGTAGGGGTGCTATTTATTTTTTATTTTTTTGAGACTGAGTCTCACTCTGTCACCCAGACTGGAGTGCAGTGGCGTGATCTCGGCTCACTGCAACCTCCGCCTCTCAGGCTCAAGTAGAAGTACTATTTAAAACAGGTTTCATCCACATTGAGGAATTATCTGCTAACTGGTGGAAAGATCCCATTGATATCTGATATATATGCGAGACATTTAAAAAGACTTTAATCTGATCTTTATTATCCTGTAGAAAGGATTGATATCCATGGTCCTGAAGTACCATGGAGCTGTTATACCAAATGCCATCGGTTTAAGAACCAATAAGGAGGGAAAAAATTGGGAGACAAGGAAATCCATCACATCACAATTACGTGCCTGACTTTTTCCCAAAGAGATTTTTAGTAACTAGTTTCTGAAGTAGAAGTACTATTTAAAACAGGTTTCATCCACATTGGGGAATTATCTGCTGGCTGGCAGAAAGATTTCATTGATATCTAATATAAGTGCAAGACATTAAAAGGGACTTTAATCTGAGCTTCCATTCAAAAGAATGGAATACAACCTTACATGTTTTATTTTTGTACCAAATATACACTGGACTCTGTTGGAAGAGTACGGAGATCTTTTTACTGACAGTTTCAATATGTGTTCTGAACAGTATAAATTTAAAAGGTATCCTGATATAGCAAGGTTTCAATGGATAGACCAACAGAATCCATCACACATCACAATTTTTGTTTCTTTGTCTCTCATTTTTTTTTCAATCTTTATTGGTTCTTAAACTCATGATAGTTGGTATACTAGCTCCATCGTACTTCAGGACATAGCACTCCATTCTATAGGATAATAAAGCTCAGATCAAAGCCCCTTTTTAATGTCTTGCACATATATTAGATATCAATGGAATCTTTGTTTGCTTGAACTATTAACAACTTTGCAAGGCAGGGTGAGCTCTGCTGCCATGAAAAAAGTAGAGAATTGTCAGTGCTTCAATTTCAGTTTGTTTTCTCTGTATCAGTAAAGCTACAACCAGGACTTGTGTATGTTGTACATGAAAGCATACAACTTAGTACTTGAAAAGCTGATTTCCCTTTGATAGTCCAATCATTGTAGTCTACCTGAGGAATGAATGGTTTTGTTCATTAGTAAAACATATTCACACCTACTTCTTGTGAAATCATAACACCAGCATTGTTAGGGCAAAAATATTTGCATCTTCTTTCTTGGCTTGTGTTTTCCAATATAAAGAGTCCCAGATTAATGTCAGTGTCTCTGCCTGAACCATTTACTGACTAGAATCAAGCCCATGCATCTCCCTCTAATCGCCAAGTTTCTCCTTTAATGTCAAAGAATGAGGATGTTCATGCCTTCATAATCAGATGGCCATAAATCATACTTTTGAGGAAATCAGTTCCTGAGATGCCTGAAATTTATTATTGAAATCAACTACTTTTAAGTGTTAACGAGTTTCAGGGATTTTAGCAGCATATTCTTTGTCATATCCTTTCCAATATACTTTCATAGTGTAAGAGCTCACCTATATCAATATGCCGAATACTAAAGCAGATGTCTCATTTAAACTACTCTTATTCAACACATCGGAAGACAGTGTAAATATAAAGCTGCCCCCCAAAGAACTATACGCCATTTCCCAAGATGGCCTCATTTAGTTTATTTTCCAAGTTAGGCATCTGGATATTTTTCCTGCCAGAGTGCAGTGATCTTCCATGATTGAAAAGCCTAAGCAGATGTAGGAAGTTTGGGATGTCTAGATTTCGGCAATGTTGCAAGTAAAGAGTAAGTATGTTGCAAGTAAAAAATGTGATGCACTCGAGTCCCAGTTCAGAGTCTCTTGAAGTCTGTGCAATAGTATTTATTTTTTTCCCTGTTATAAAGTCAATGTTGTAATGCAACAATGAAAGGATATGATGTGTTTCAAGATGTGTTATTAGTGGCTTATTAGTGCCTACCACATGCCAACCACTGTGCCTTTAATTTTATATCAATTCTTTCATTTAATCCTCAAAGACTAGAAGAAGTTGAAGAACACAAAGAGGCAGCATATGAACCTAGATAGATCTGATAAACAAATCAAAGTTTGATTATATTATTCTGCTAATGTATCAGAACCTACAACAAATCTTAGATAAACAAAAGACTAATAAGAAATGTCCCTTTTTATCAGCTTCCTCATAATTATACCTAGTGAATAAAAGTATATGAATGAACATCTTTTAAGGTAAGACTCCACAGAGATAAAGAATTGGGAGAAAATAATATGATGCAAGTCAATATGGTGGTTCACTCAGCCTAATATGGCTCTGATAGTGGTATCCAACCATGTTGTCTCCAGGAATAGAAAGTAGGAAGTAGAAGGATCTGAAAATAGAAGGTCTAGAATACTATCCTTAAATATAAAAGTTTTCCCAAAACTATCTTACTGCTTTGTGAACCACTTAAAGTCTGGCTTCTTGAATTACTATTGATTTATGAATCTCTGTTTTTTAGAGTACTCTACCTCAACTTTTAGCTGTCCCTGAATTCCTGCAGCACAAAGAGCATCTCTCTTTCTGTTCCTCACCCCTCACTCCTCCAGCAATAGATTGCCGTTGTTTGTTATTTAGTGATTACTAGACTCAACGTGTGGGTAGGTGGACTTCTCTATTGCCTTGGTCCAGCTTCAGTCTTAGATTGGCCCCATGTGCTTGGATCTTGGATTTAGGGTTTTCTCAGCATTCATACCTTTCCTCCCTGTGGCAGCCAAACACTGCCGTGTTTCTCTGTGGGTGTCGTGTGAGAGAGTTTTCTGCTTCTTTCTTACAGGTATCAAAATTAGAATGGTATTGTTACAGGGTCTTCAGCTCAGAATGGTTTCCTGTCTCTTACCCAAAGGTAGAAGTTGTTTTTTTTTTCCTTGACTCTTTTCTTTGCTGTTGTGGATCTTAACCTGTGCTCTGGGGGATGACAGAATGTGCTGTCAGCTCTTTAGCCCCATCCCCAACAGCTTAAAGCTTTTCCTCCTGCAAGAGGCTGATTTAAGTAAGAATGCTGGGATTTGTGCTTTCCTGCAGTGGCTGCCGATCATGTCTTGTAAGCCTACACTTTTGCTGGGGCTCTCTCTGTGTCCCACCCTGCCCCTAATTACTTCTTCCAACATCTGTGAAATGGCCCTACCAGTGAATGTAAACTCCTTCCATGTCTGCAACTCCCAGCAGTTCTATATTCTGATGATAGCTCTCACTCAATCTTTTACCCAGTTTCTTTTTCTTGCTTGTATGGCAGACAACATTTCTTTTTCTATGCTCTGCTGAAGTTGTGCCAGTCCATAAGCTATCTGTCTCCCCTTGAAGGAGCCTTTTCCTCATTGGAGTCCAGCCTACTTGTTTGCCCTGTAATCTCAGGTGTCTGATGGGTTAAAGCAAAGTTATAATTTTTCTATTTATCCAGCTTTACGTATTGAGGTAGAAGCAACACTCTTTTCTAGCAGGAATGTGAACTCTGGCAATCTTCCATTGCATCTAAAATTGAAATGTTGGTATCAGAAACGTAAGACCTTTGTCAGTATTCTTTCTGAACCATAAGAAGCATTGCAAATCATAATATCATTGTAAATCACAGATCGTAATTGAAATGCCTCCTTCCTATTCAGTCTGAGAAGGAGGGCATCGTTGTCCCTTCTGCTGTACTGTTTTCCCTCCCATTTTCTTTTAAAAGAAGAGTAAGGTATTTTCTTAAAAAATGTTGAGACAATTTTATATTTAATTGTTAGAAGTCTCATAGAGACTAGAGTCTTTATTGGGCCTATGTTGATGAAAGAATTGGCAAGTGCCTGAGTTACTGATTCTGTGGCTTCAGTTAAGTTGTGAGTCATGGTAGTAAATTTGGACTCAATAAGGAGAAATCCCAAGGAAGGTAGCAAGGCTGAGGAATCATATAATTACAATTTACTTTGGTTCGGATGGGTTTCCTCTGAGCTCTTAATAGATTTGGAAGATGAGTTTATGGATATTATGAATATCTACAGAGCAGTCTCCACATTTTTATCTACCTTGCTTTTAATAAAAACATACGGGGAGAAACATTTTTTAATCCATCCAAGAGAACTTGGATGTTTCTCTTGAAACAATTAGAAGCAACTGAAGAGCTTTGCGTAGGACATATTTTCTTTTCCTGAATGAACAAGTGACTGACTGAACCCATGAGAGTAAGAATCCAAGTATGGAAATCTTATTTTGAATTCAGATTGATAAAATGTTAGAGGAGGAATGTCCAGTTTGCTCTGAAATAGGTAACAATCAAGAAAGAGCAGATACTTTGTGTATTCCTGTTTTGGTTCTGGCAAGTTGTCAAAACCTTAGCTAAGAGCACAGAATTAAGAGAAGAGGAAGGTTAAGGCTTAGGCACTGTGTCAGGCCTGCAGCCACGTGTGATAGGGTTCACTTAGCATCCTTAGCAGAGGATTCACAGGAGGGATTTTTAGGAAAATCTGTAGGGAAGAAAAATGACTCATCAGAGTCAGAAGACTAGTCTTATGTGCTCGACCAAAACAATTGGGTTTGGGAACTGAATAAAGAAATATGGGATTTAGAAGCTACACTCTACTTTCTGGAGTTTCCATGAATTAGGTGGTTATAAGATTAGCTACAGATCCTAGCTTCTGTAGCAGTGTCTCCCCACATATCTCCTTTCTCTGTTGTGGTTAACCAAATCTTGTGATAGGCATGTGACTGTAGGGAAGACCCAACTAGCAGACCCAGCTGCAAGGAACATGGGAATCAAAAAGCATGATAAGCCAAGCTGGAGTTGGCAAGGATTAGAGTGAAGTTTAGCCAAGGAGATAGAAAAATGCATCTGATCCAGAATAGGCTGCTGTTCTACATAGTCCAAAGTACTCCAGTCTATAGTCTCACCAAGATTGTATCTCTCTGGCCAGTCTTTAAGGATCCTGCCATAAAAATCTTTATTTTGTATGCATGTTTTTTTTTCCTAGTGTCTTCCATACTGTTCTCCTCAAGAGACTTAGTAGAGCAGATATAAAGTCCTGTACAATCAATTATAGTTTTAAAATTCCATGTTTCACATGTTGCTTTTTTAAATGACATACTCCATGGGAAGAAATAGAGATGTGATGTTATCCGAGCAGTATGGCCTTTACATATGGTCCTGTATGGTTTCTAAGGCAGTTGTGAGGGTGTGCTTCCTGGAATGAACTAAATGACTTCCTTTCTAGGTCTTATCTTATGCACCCTAACCACCAGCTGCTAACAAATGCCTGGGTTAGGTTTGTGAGTTTTTCCTGAGGATGTGAGAATAGGCAATTGCCTCAGGTTGAGTTCTGACCTTTTTGTAAGGCTCTTCTAACATTTTCTTCACAGTGGGTTCTTTGAGACAACAGAAATATGCTGCAGAGTCTTCTGGCTGTGACGATGATATGAAAAGCTGAATAGTTTTAGTTGCTTTCTGGAAGTTCACTGAATATTGACTCTGTGTTGCATTGGTTATTGCATCTGTTTGCTGATAAATGAGGAAAATAATCTTCCCATTGGCATCTTCTGGTAAATTTCATGAATATGAAATTTATTATTGATCTTTCCCACTTCCTTAGCTTTATGTTTCTTGTCTTTTTTCATCTTTTGAGGGTGCATGAGGCTTTGGGGCTTTTGTTTGTGTAGCAGGACAAGCTGCAGACAAAATCCTTCAGACACTGAGTTAAAGAAGGAAGGACTTTATTCAGCTGGGAGCTTCGGTAAGACTCAACAACCGAGCTCCCCTCAGCAATTCCTCTCCCTTTTAAGGGCTCACAACTCTAAGGCAGTCTGTGTGAGAGGGTTGTGATAGATTGAGCAAGCAGGGGGTAGGTGACTGGGGGCTGCATGCACGGGTAATTAGAATGGAACAGAACAGGACAGGGATTTTCACAGTGCTTTTGTATACAATGTCTGTAATCTGTAGATAACATAACCGATTAGGTCAGGGGTCGATCTTTAACTACCAGGCCCAGGGTGTGGCACCGGGCTGTCTGCTTGTGGATTTCATTTCTGCCTTTTAGTTTTTACTTCTTCTTTCTTTGGAGGCAGAAATTGGGCATAAGACAATATGAGGGGTGGTCTCCTCCCTTAGTGTGTAGATGGTCTACTGAGAAGGTAAGACTCTAAAAACATGGCCTGACAGAAATACGGGTTATATCCCATTTATTGGTAATGCAACTTTCCTTCGCTGAGCCATCTTTGGGGTGATCTGGATCTTGTTAAAAAAATACTTGCCAACTCTTTGGAGACAGCTTGTGTACCCATGGTTATGCAATAACCTTGGCTGAGGCACTTGGAGGGATATCTTTTGGTAAAGAAGTTCAAAAGTCAGAAATATCAACTGTGTGTCCCAGCTAAAATCTGATAATAAGAGATTTGAAAGGATTTCTTTAAAGGGCTGTATAGTCAAAAGTTGACTTAATTAAAACTGATATTTAGGCTCTGTATGTATTTACTTACTGATTTAAGGTCTCTGTTCTTTCTCTCTGTAAAAATTTCTCAGGCAACTGAATTTCTTCTTAAAGCCCTGCTAGTTTGTGTGCACTCCCTCTGTCTCTCTGTTTCCATTGCCCTTTCCTTCCTCTTGCCACCCTCAGTGCCACATAAGAAGACAAAAACAAACAAACAAACAAACAAAATAAACAACTCTAACGGCCTGGGATTCCTTAAGAAAAAACAGGAAAGGTGCCACAGACGCATTTATGGGAGAAACTGCTATTTTTTTTCCTCAGGGAATCCCAAGAGTTAAAAATGGACAGAGTCCTTTCAGATCTAAAACTCTGCTCTCCTTTACATTGCACTACCAGAAAATTTTGCTTCTGGAGTTACTCGAAATTTCTTTTTATTGTGAAAAACTTGTCTTTGGTGTGTATAATGGCTTGGGAATGGGCTGATCACAGAGGGGGCTGATTGGCAATGGGTTGCCCACCAGCCTCAGGGGGAATGTATTTGCAGCGAAATGCGCAGTGAGAACATGGCATGTCCTAGTCCCCATGGTGTTTACCTCTTTTGGGCGATCCAAGATTTAGTGTAAGTTACGCTTTGAATTCAGTGGTCCAGATAGAAAAAAGAGACTAAATTAAAAGCACCTATCTAAATGAAATGGGTCACGTTATAAAAGCCTATGATAAATTTATATAATTTTGTGTTATCTTGGCATCCATGTTTTCAATCTTCCTCTAACACAACCAACTTTAAAAAGCTTAAATTCCCTGTCTCTATATTTTGAGATGCAAATCCTCTATCTCATTTCACCTGAGAGTTATCACTTTAGAAATGCAAATTTAGGGTTGCCTAACTAACAGTTGCCTAGAGCAATAAAATAGGTAATTGGAACAGTGAATAAAAACAACTATTTAAAACTGGTAAATAAATCATATAGTTCTATAAGATCTGCTTCTGTGTGTCTGCGTGTCTATATATTTATATGTGTTATGTGTATGTGATGTTTCACTACCAAAATGTGTGAAAGAGCTCTAATTAATTGGCTTATAGAAAAAGTAAGCACTTAAATATTTTATGAGAAAAATAGAAACCTTAACTCAAACACCTTCAAGTTCATGTGACTTTAGTAATCTTTAACACATAAAGACAATTTAGAAATTATTGGTGAAATAAAATAGAAACCTCTTCAGAATTTAGACATTTTGTCTAAGTCCATAGGACTGTTGTTCAGATAGTATCTCTGCTAGATGTTTTAAGATCATAAAATGTGTTTTTATGACAATTTTTGTCATGTAACTTGTCTATAAACTATGTTTTTGGATTTGGGCCTTTAGGATATGGTGAAGCCTAGCTCCAGGGATTGTCCTTTGTCTTGGACTCTGTATCTGGTGCTTAATTACAGTTACTTACTTCCTCAGTTTTTCACTAAGATTAAGAGTTACTAAGAAGTAACATTACAATGAATATATGTAATTATACTAGCTATGGCGAGGCATGGTGGCTCACACCTGTAATCCCATTACTTTGGGAAGCTGAGGTGGGTGGATCACCTGAGGTCAGGAGTTCAAGATCAGCCTGACCAACATGGCAAAACCCCATCTCTACTAAAAATACAAAAAATTAGCCAGGTGTGGTGGTGTGTGCCTGTAATCCCAGTTGCTTAGGAGGCTGAGGCAGGAGAATTGCTTGAACCCAGGAGGCGGAGGTTGTAGTGAGCTGAGATTGCGTCACTGGACTCCAGTCTGGGCGACAAGGGCAAAACTCCACCTCAAAAACAAAACAAGACAAAACAAAACCAAACAACAACAACAACAACAACAACAACAAACTACTAGCTGTAAGAGAAACAATTCTATAGGCAAAGTGTATAAAGTTGTTTGTGTTTTTGATAAAAAGCTTCTAAGAAGGCATGGGAATCTGGCTTCTGTTAAAGAGAAAGTAATTTTTTCCCAACATGGAGATCTTTATAAATTAATTTTTTTAAATTAAGGTTTTAAAAATTAATTTAAAAATTTTTTGATTAAAAAAGATGGATAAAACTAGATGAATATAGAAAGTTGAAAAATTAAATTCTTGTTCTAGGGTAGACTAATAGGACAAGACTAAAGATTTAAGCAAGCTGTAGACTGTTTGTGGAAGATTCATCTTGTGGAAGGAATTCTGTGTGGGATTATTTCATTTGTTTTTTCTTTCTTTTTCTTTTTCTTTTTTTTTTCAGACAGGGTCTCACTCTGTCACCCAGGCTGGAGTGCAGTGGTATGATCTCGGCTCACTGCAACCTCCACCTCCCAGGTTCAAGTGATTCTCATGCCTCAATCTCTCAAGTAGCTGGAATTACAGGTGTGTGTCATCATGCCTGGCTAATTTTTGTATTTTTAGCAGAGTTAGGGTTTCGCCATGTTGGTCAAGCTAGTCTTGAACTCCTGGCCTCAAGTGGTCCACCCACCTCAGCCTTCCAAAGTGCTCGGGTTATAGGCATGAGCCACCACACCTGGCCATTCTCAATTCTTATCAATGTATGAATCAATCAAAACTTGTTGAGTGTTTCCTACATGAAGTGTTGTGCTGGGTTGATGTAAGGGAACAATTGAGGAAGGATCTTGACCATTGGGCAAACTGGTAAGATAACTGAGGGTTCCTTGGGTAAAGCTGGAAATCAATCAGAATAAAGCACAATGAGAAGAGAAGGCAAGGCCAATATAAAATCGAAGTACTTGTAAATGCCATTTCCCCAAAACAGATATTTAAAACCTTGGAAAAAATACTGCTAGTGGCCTTTCCAGATAACTAACAAGATTAACAATCTAAATACTTACCGTGTACAATCCTCATGTCCAAGAAAGAACCAGACAAATTTTTTTTTTTTTTTTTTTTTTGCTGTCTTTCTATTGACAAGCTGTGGGTACCTGGGAGAAGAAAGAGAGGTTACTTTTCACTTTCAGATAGGAATGCAGAGATCCAAAAGGAGTTTATATGTGTAGCTTCAGTCAAATACTAATTCACTCTGGTTTTTGAAACTGAAATCTATGTAATTTTCTCTGAATCTAAGTTATCTGTCATATAATTACCAAGCAATTAAATAATTATCAAGAAAACAATGCCAAATTAGATATGACCTCAAGGCCATGGCTCACTTTTTGTGTTATATATTGAAGCAACTGAATTTCCTTTAGGTTTCTCTTTTATCATGGATGAGCCTTCTGGTAAGTTCCCCAGACTCCTGTGGTGAGCATCTGTGCTAGGTGAGCACCTGTGGCTCAGCTTTAGGTTAGAGTACAGGTCTTGGAGGCCTGGGTATTACTGTGTCTCTGAGCCACAGAAGTAGGTTCCGGAGTAACTGAGCTGGGAGGCCATAAGGTACAGGGAGCTTTGCTGCTTTTTTTCGTTAAATGTAGCAACTATTTTGTCATGACTCTTCTGTTCTCCACCTTTCAGTAATACCATCAGGAAGACGGGCACTTCACCATGCTTCTGTCTGTACCAGTGTACAGAATATAAAGCCTTTGAGGAATTGCAGTTAATGATAGCATCTTCCCCTTCTTGGAGGATCACGGCTTGAGGACCCTGTACTGGTTTTTGGCTTCTCACCCCTGATCAGAAAGATAATCGAATGAGACGCTCAGTCTCATGAAGGGAAGGGTGATTTTCTTCCTTCCTTCCTTATTTAAAACATTAAGCATCACCACATAATTACAGTACATTTTCCTTGCTTCTTAGGTCAGGTTCTTAAAAGGGCCCTTCCCAAGACAGAAAGCTATTTTCATTAAGATGCTGTCATATCACAGCCTCTCCCAGACTGAATCGTGTACTCACAGGTCAACTGCCACAACAAGGTGCCTGAAAGCACTTTCAGGAGAGTCTCCATCCTCGGCCTGCCAGAATGTCCAGTCAGCTTCTGAATGGGCTTCCTTAGTAGGAGTTGCTTTGAACTCAGAATAAGGCCTGTTGCAATTGTTTCCAGGATATTGTAACTTTGGGGGCAACCAATCAGAGACACATGACAACAGTTTAACTGCACAGAGCTAAATGCATCTGTCTAAAATACTTTTTAAACAGCTCTCCCCTGTGGCCAGACTGAGGAATGTTGATTAAACTGTGGATTTTGGCTTTTCTTGAGTAAGTTTTCGTCCAGGATAGGCTTTTTTCTTGCTCTAAGAAGGGCCTATCCATATACTGTTTTACAGAAAGAATTACTTCAGAATTAAGAGAAAAAGGAAGTATCAAGGGAAAATTTATTATATATATATATTTTTACTTTACATATATATTTTATATACACACCCGCACATGGATATAATGTATAAGTATGTGAACTCAGAGTAATCTTTCAAATAGTGACATTTCATGATACTATTTACTTGTGCAGATTTCTTCGAGTGCTCATCATTGTCTTCAAGATAATGTAATGTACGAACATCTCATAATGGCTTTTAATTATTTTCACAAAGTGGTTTCTGCTTATTGCTTTAGTTTTATATTTACCGGTATACATTTTGAGCTGTGTGCTGTAGCCATTCTGAATTAGTTTAATGTCATTCTCTTAAACTAAATATTGACTTCATGTCTTTGTACATTCTATTTATCTTTTTCTATGATACCCTTTCTCTGACTCCATTTTTGGCTGTTTCACAAATCTTAACTTAGATAGTACCTCCCATAGGTGGTTTTCCCTTACATTCAAGTTTCCGAGTTAAATGCCACTGCTAGATGGTCATATTCTATGCTTCTCCTATGATAGCTTTTATTATACTATATTGTAATACACTCTGCAATATTACATGTTCCCTGAAGGCAGAAACAATGCCTTATTCTTCTCATTTGCATCTATTGTTTTCGAGTCTAGGACACATATTAGGTATCAAATGAATAACCTTATTAAGTAAAATTTCAAGTAAATAGAAAACATATTTGGTAACCCCACAAATATTATGGTTACTCATTTATAAAACTGAGAATTAAGGTACAACTACTTTGCAGTGGTAGTTTGAACATTTTATGACATATATGATTTTAATTATAGCATAATTCTGGCTTTTAGTCCTCAGGTTCATTGTGTTCTGTGTCGCCTTGTACATGCTATTTCTATCTTTAAGATCACTTTCTCTACCTTCTCTGTCTTTAAACTTGATTGACTCCTACTAAATCTTTAGGTCTCAGCATAGGCAAGACATACTCCAGGCTGCCCCTGACTCAACTCTAAGGCTAAGATGGGGGTGGGACTTTCCATATGCCTTCATACCTCCCTTTGCTTTCCCAAGGTTGGCCTCATTTCACTTTACTCTGTTTGATTAGTTGCCTACATAACTAATTAGACTACACATTTAGTGAAAGAAGATATTATGTATTTTTCCATAGCTCTTTTTTTCCCAGCATGTAACATTTATGCGGAACTCAGCAGGCACCCAGTTAACAA
Organism: Piliocolobus tephrosceles; assembly: GCF_002776525.5. Classification (NCBI taxonomy): domain Eukaryota; kingdom Metazoa; phylum Chordata; class Mammalia; order Primates; family Cercopithecidae; genus Piliocolobus; species Piliocolobus tephrosceles. Next base: position 124,118,559 of record NC_045439.1, read on the forward strand.
TTGCTAATTGAGGAAGATGAATAAAACTTGAGAACAAAGTTAGCTGGAAATCATTGTCCTTGCACTACAGATGAAGGTCCTGATATAAAATGTTAAGAAGTTGATTCACTTGCTCTAGAAGATATAACACACTATGGCTAGAACAATGCTAGAAAGTAGTTTTTTTCCAGTGCTGTTTCCCAAATATACTACGTAAGAAAAGAATAGATAACTGTGGGAATGAATGAAATGTGGAAGTTGAAGCAGCCTGAAGAGCTTGAACAAAAAGGCAGGGATGACATTGGATGCAGTATTCCTTTTTCTGGTATGATTCTATGTTGCTTTAGAAGGATAAAGACAGCATTAATATATTCCCTCCCCATTATGCAAGACGTGAAATGGAGTATATGTAACAGCAGTTAGAGTGAAAAATGTCCATTGTAACAGAAATTTATAATGGATTTCAATAATTTGTAAATCACATTAAATATATCTGAAAATAAGAAAAGCTGATTTATTGTCTTAAGATATTTGAAATAGTTTTGTTAAGAGCAGAGATATATAGTAACTGGACTGATTATTCACCTGAATTTCCACATTATTTGAAACTGAAATGAAATGATTCATCATAGCTACATTTCTCTACACCCTGCTAGACTAAGACAGCAGCAACTGTCATGTGCCTGCACTTTTGCTGGGATCTGTGGCTACAGCTTTGAATTTGGGAACAGGCTCTGGATGCCTGTGAGCAATGAATATGCACAGCAGACTATCCACTCAGAGTAGCTGAGGCTCTAGAGTGGGAGCCCGAGATGTGCATGGAACACCCTAAGTATGAAGAGTGATGCTTAATATTCCTTCCTGCTTTTCATTCTCATCTACATGCATTACGAAAAGGATCTTGGAATTTTTCCTGCCTATACCAATATAAGCCATAAAAAGAACAGAAAAAATACTGCATGTGATATTGGTGCTCCCAGATATGGAGAGATAATAAATCTAATTCACACTGAGTTAGCTTTACATCCATGTTCAGGAATATAGAATTAAATGTGAGAGAATTAATCAACCTATAGATTTTACCTCATAGTTAAACCAACCCCATGAGGATCCCTAGATGAACCAAGCTAAGCCAACCTATGTATCACCCCTATTCTGATCAAAAATGTCTTCAGCATTCCTGAAATCACTGTTCCTGAAGTCACTGTTCAGATTAAGCCATAAGTGATGAGATTTACAGAGGCTTCTGCATGCTTCTTGGGAAGCATCCTGAATTTCTGTATCTTCTCACTGTAAAGATCTTCAGCTTCAGAACATCAGCCAATGAGGAACAAGTTCTAATCATTTACCTACAAATACAATATACATATAAAACCATAATTTCAGCTTTTAATTTTCTATGAGTGATAATCAACTCTTCTCTAGGTCAATGATGAAGAAACGCATGCTAAGAATGTAAAAAATTGCTAGTGTTTCAAAAGCATGACTTGTTAATAGCTTCTGTAAGACGGGCCCATACCTGGTGGTTTGGAGCATGAGTGACCGTGAACTCTATTTTCTCACAAAGTTAGTGATACTGAGCAAAATCCCTGAACTCCCACAGCCTGTTTTCTCTACTACAACATGGATTATTCTGATAGTTGTCTTAAATAATTATTAGGAGAATTAGTTAATGTAATACATACAAAACAGGTGGAATAATAGAAGTTCAACATAATCTAGACATTATTACCATTATACAGCAATGTGCTTTAAGTGATAAAATTCTTTCTCATGGAGCTACAAGTAACAATTCTGATACCACTATACATGTTTAATGGAATTGGACTATGATGTAAATGAATAGTGGGTAGTGATGACAAAAATTATTTGCTTGACCAAAGTTTAGTCAGGCTTTTGAAGTTTCTCCTAAGCTCATCTCTGCATTTTCTTGTAAAATCTAGTCTTAACAAGAATCCTTCCAGGTCAGTTTAGCAAGAACCACACCCTCCCCTGCTGTCCTTGCCATCCTCCGCTTGATATCTGATTACACTCCGTATCTAACTTAGTTCCTCATCCTCTTTTATCCCCCAGGTGATTGATGTCTGATTACCAAAGAATCCTGTTTGGCCGGTCTAGCCAGAATATCCCTTGATTCTCATGTTTCCTCTTAGTAATTTCCCGTTCACTGACCCTTAATCTGCCCCCTGGCTAGAAATCTCCACTTGTTTATGCTGTATTCAGAGTTGAGTTCAATTCTTCTCCCTCACTGCAAAGTCCTGTTGCAGTGGTCTCTGTACCTATCATGGTGGTCCTAAATAAATTACAGCCTTACCATGTTGTAACAAGTATTACTGAATAACTTTTTGTTAACAGTGAGAGCCAGGCTGTGCACCCCTGTAGTGGGAATCTATGGGTAAGTAAGGGGAGGAGGCTAGTGTAATCCATGTGGTAATGATTTAGCATTAGCGACATCGATAAGAACGAATGTTTAACTTAATATAGATACTGATGGTTATGCTACATATAGAAATGTTTATAGATATGCAGATATACATAGGTTAGTATTCACATATGCAATTCTTTGCTCAGAAATGCCTGTACACTGAGAAAAACTAAAAGAAACGACATCTCAGGAAATGTTCATCACTGAAAGAACCTACAATATGACCTTGGTTTTCCCGTTCCAAACACACATTCTTGCCCCCTAGTATACAAGGGAGACTGGGCACCCTCATTCCAGAAGCTAGCACAAACAAAGCATCACCAGAGATTTATGCTTTAGCTAAATCAGCAACCTCTTTCTGAAAGTAGAAAAGGAGAGTGGTTAGACTCTTAAACACTCTAAAACTCAGGGAACTTTTTAAACTTATTTGTAAGACTTGTCATGTATCAGTCTTTCTTTAAGTCAACTTGACTCACTTACTTCAAAGCATAATTTTTCACACTGCCATGTGTAAATGGAAGAGAGTCTGTGTGCCTCCCAGTCTGAGTCCCCAAAGCAGGTTTGAGTATGGGCTGCAGGTGCCTGGAGAGCACTGTGCGCTTGCTGCACAGAGGTACACTGCAGAATCTCCAGGCTGGGAGGCCCCAATGTGCAGAGAGAAGTGCTTGGCACTTTTGTTTAAGAAGACTGTGAATCTTCCCTCTTCATTTTTATCCTTAACGGAACTTATAGACATCAGGAATGTAGGACCTTCAGCAGGGTATTTTTTGTACCACAGGAAATAATCAAACATGCTGTTAGTGTAGTCACAGTTCAGAATAGAAATTCTTCCTTCCTGGACACTCAGGGATGGTGGATTTTGCTTAACTTGCTGGTCATCATTCTTCTGTTGACTATTTACCCCTGTTTGGAAAGAGAATAACAGATTTCAGTTTTATTTTTAAGGTCCCCACAGGAAACCATCATGATTCGGAAAACAAAACAAAACTTCTCCAATTATCTCCCAGCCTTGTAGTGTTCCTTGTAGCTTTTCCTACTATATTCAAACCTCCCATGCGCAACTCACAGTCTGGCTGAAGCCACAGAATCAGCAATGATGCCCCCAGGAGCATGCCCATTCCTCCTGTGAAGACGCAGGTTGTCTTGTCTCCTGCACAGAAAGCTGCAAATCTGACTTCAACCTCCTATGCTTTATTTATGTCCTTGCACAGACCCTTCATTTTACTTATGAACAACCCTGTGTGTAGCTATAAAGTTATTTATCTTTATGAAAGGAAGCACTGCCCCCTTTAGTTCAAATGTAGAAAGTTTTTGTAAAAGTGTTTCTATATTTCCTAAAGATGATTTTATAATGCCTTCTCCATAAAAAATTAAAAAACAAGAGATTGAAAGAGAAGGAAAAGTTTTTAGAGAACACACACACACATACACACACAGAGCAATAGTAGAAAATGATAGCTGAAAATTAGAGAATTACATAAGGTCAAATGACTGACACCTTGTCAACTGGCATACTAAGGCAGACATCTCATTTAAAAACATTAATAAAGGTTGATACTGGGGACACATGTAGGTATGATGTCTTATTTAATACAATGATTATGAATTTAGAACACAGAGAAGTTTTGTAGCTTAGTCTTTAGTGTAATTGAATTCTAATGTGGTCTTCAAATGTGCCCGTATTTTCTATATTATAAATAGCACAACATAATTAAATTAAATTTAAATTCTGGGTACCTCTCTTAAAAACACAAATCAGTACAATGAAATTTATCTTCTGTATTAGATCACCTTCTGAACTGAAATTATTTCTTTTGGAACTTGAATGAGATCATTTACTGTGTTCTGTATTTTCAAATGAGAAAAACGGTGACATAATCCTGTCAAGTCTATAGACAATATATTCATGAAATTTACCAGAAGATGCCAAAAAGGCAACACAGCTGCTTACCTTCACTCTTGGTCCACAGGTAGTGTATTTCTCCATGGTTTACTATGATGGAGGAAGGTAGCAGAATCAATTGTACTTTTAATGCTGAATTAGTAGGGCAACTAGTGATTTCAGCTAAGACTAAATTCCAAAATATTTTTTGAAATTATTTTTAGCAAAGACAAGTAGCACATAATAAAATAATATTTGATGCATATTTTATTATGGTAATAAACATTTTGAATTTTCACTTGAAGAATAACAAAACAAATACTCAGAAAAGTTAAAATGCCTCTATTAAAAGTGTTTTAAGTCCATTAATATATTAAGTCTGGCTGGGCATCATGGCTCACGCCTGTAATCCCAGCACTTTGGGAAGCCAAGGCAGGTGAATCACCTGAGGTCAGGATTTCGAGACCAGCCTGGCCAACATGGCAAAACCCTGTCTCTACTAAAAATACAAAATTAGCTGGGCGTGGTGGCACCTGCCTGTAATCCCAGCTACTTGGGAGCCTGAGGCAGGAGAATCGCTTGAATCCAGGAGGTGGAAGTTGCAGTGAGCCAAGATCATGCCTTTGGATTCCAGCCTGCGTAACAAGAGCGAAACTCCATCTCAAAAATATATATATATATATATGTGTGTGTGTGTGTGTGTGTGTGTGTGTGTGTATGGTTATGGGACAATCTTCATTCATAAGTACCTGATAATCTGAAGAGAAAGACAAATGTGTAACTACATATTTACAACATAGCATGAGACGTGAGTGTTTTATGGGGAAAACATAATGGCGATCCATTAGTTCTGCTGAGTAAGTTAGCAGTGTGGAGGCAGGGAAGACACTACAAAGGTAGAGCTATTCAGTTGGGGCCTTAAGAGATAAAGGAAGATTGATGAGTTGGCTGTGTAGGAAAAGGGCATTCTGGACAAAGTTATCTGCAAGTTTAAAAGCACACAGAAAAATTATAGCCAGGAGTGCTCAGCAAATGAACTCAGTTCATTATAGTTGAATTTCAGTATCTGTGTGTAGGAAATTTATGACTTGATGTTAGGAAGGGTGGTCACAGGCAAAACATGAGAATCCATGGATGAATCGTGTATAAGAAGGCTGATTTTCCAGGTCCATGGGGCCTAGTGGACTGTAATTCTCTCTCGCTTGCGCTCTTGTACACATGCATACAGACACACAGACACACACATCATTTAGACAACAAAAATAAAAAATACACAATGCACAGATGTACCACAAGTCCCATGTTGAATCATTGGATATGAGTGACTCTTTGCCTTGCCACAGAAAACTGTTTTATTTGGGAGGGGTGTTTGTGTAAGATTTTTCAGCAAGCTTTGAGGCTGATTGTGGGTTATTGGCAGCTCACAATTTTATATTTGTGGTGAATTCACTTTGTTGTGTGTGTGTGTGTGTGTGAGAGAGAGAGAGAGAGAGAGAGAGAGAGAAGAGAGAGAGAGAGAGAAAAGAGAGAGAGAAAGAGAGAAAGAGAGAGTATTACAGTCCACTAGGTCCCCTAGACCTGAAGAGATTCTGCTCCTCCTGGGGTATGTATGCTGGAACCAGGAGAAGTTCTCACACTGAAGACTGTGTCATTAAAATGATTCTAAATCATCATAGAAGAATTAGAATGAAATAGAACTTTTATCTACTGAGAGTGGTGAACATTACAAGAACTAATGATGGCTCAGCCACACAAGAGCAAGAGGTTCCATTCTGGAGGTATAAAAGATCCCCAGTGTTTTGAGCTTGTAGGAGAGCAGAAGATGAGCCTATCAATTTATTAATTTTATAACGTGTTCAAAGCACGTTATAAAAGTCACGTTGACACTCCTGTTCCTAGGGAAGTAACTACTCTAAAGAGCCTGAATCTTGGCAGAATCAGTGGAGATGGGTGACACAGCTGTCTCTGCACAGGAAATTAGTTGGGGGAGGGGGTGGGGACACTTGTCATAGCATATCCATATTCATATTTGCATACACCAAACTGAGTCACCAGATATGTTTAGAGAAGTCTGTCTTCTCAAATAAAGACAACTCAGTTATACTACCAGGAATTTCTGAAACATGGGAGTGGACTTATTCCTTTGGTATCTTTATTATAACAACGCAGAATTAGATTGACATATGTTAAATTATTCATAAAGTTATATTATAAGTAATTTCTTCCTGATGAGAATTTTTTAATTAAATATCATTCCTATATCTTCACATAGTGATAAATTTGATTCTTTACACCCAGTGTTTCGTGGAAATGCAGGTGACCACAGACTGTATCCCTTTTTTCCCTCTCTTCTTTCCCTTGCAACTCACCTTGCTATGTGTGTTCTTTTAAGATCTACTCTTTTTCTGCTAAGACTAGATTTCTGATTGTTCTTTCTCCCAATAGGTATCTGGATACACATTTTTTTAAAGACAGGACAACTTTCCATTGAACTAATTTATATTTGCCTAGTGCATCAATCAGGGTACAGTCAAGTGCAGGAAAGTCACCATGAGTTGTATGGGATAGGGGCTTAATTATGGGAATTCGGCTTTACATGATTGTGAAAGGAGACAGGGAAGTGAAGGTCTAAGGGCTGTGGGAAGGCCAGAGAAGGAAACTCTAACCAGTTAATCTGAGAAAGCAAGCATCTGCAGCTGCTGAAGTGTGATTTGAAGGGGAAGTTCAAGAAGTCCAAGGAAGTTCTTGCCTTTGTGTGGTTACCATCTCCATTCATCTATTGCCAGGCGTCTGAAGGTGGCTGGTCAACAGGAAGGCATGCTAGACATGGAGTGGAACAGAGTGACTACAAGCTGGAACCTGCTGGGCATATCTGTGTCTATTTGTCACATATGACAAATGACTGCTTCAGAGAGCAGTGGCTACTGTTTCACTTTTGCCTTCTGTATCTCACACACATTTCTCTTTGGCCAATTTTATCCTGCTACCCTACAAAAAAGGAAAACTCTGGGAAACTTGGTTCTCTGTTTAATCCAGTACAAACCACCATTTTGTACCTCCTTATAAACTTTGCATTAGGTCATACCTCATTCGATGGTATTTAATTTCCGTATAAGACAATAATAAAATAATTATTCTACCTAATATGATGCAATTATCTTCCATAAAATTGTAAGGATGCTAACCTTTTCCCCAAAAGAAAATGCAAGGTCCCTTGTGTCACTTTATACATCTTTAAGTGAAGTTTATTCTTTTTCTAGTTGGATCATACTTCTCCTTCGATAACCTGTAAATTTTATAGTGAGCCATAAAGCTAACAAATAAAAACACATACTATTGCAGAGAGTAGAAGAACAAAATAAATAAAAAGAATGGGTTGTTAACCCCTACCCTCCCACCACGCACACACACATCAAAGGAAGATGTACCCATAACTACTTCAGATCTTGTTTCTGTCACTGGTCAAGTGGTTGTAGCTGCTAGGCACAATTTCATTCTTCTGCCATCATTCATTATTGTTTTTTGCCTTCAGCAAGCACGTTCCTTTGTCTGGTGGGATGATGACCTCAAGATGTATGTCTTTAGCAGTCCTGCCTATATTGAGTTGCTGTAGTTTTCCATTAAATTTTATCATCATTCATGGTGGGATTAAGAGTTTCCACAGACATACTCTTCTTTACCCCACTGTATTGCAGCAAACCATTCCTCCATGAAAGGTAGCATCAATAATCTCAGCCAGTAGAATAACCCCCTTCTTTGCTTTTAGTTGACCGGAATGAGGAGTCCAAGCCATTCTCTTGCTTATACTATAATGTCAAATTAGTTTTGGCCAGCCCAGCTGCTCAGGTATCTACCTATGTGGATCAAATGCAGTGATCTTCAGGCCCCCATAGGTTGTCTCCAAATTTGCAACTGGGCCACATATGTTTCCTGGCTTCTGAAGAGGGCTGGGCATTTACTAGGCTCACTCATCCATGATTTCAGAAAAACTTGAGGGAAATGCAATCAACCCTTTGAAAACCAAAAGCAAAGCTGACTTTAAGGATTTTTCTCTTTTTCCTTGATTTTCAGCAGTTTTACTCTGATGTGAAGTATGTTTTTCTCTTGTTCTGTGTGTGTGTGTGCGCATGCTGAGTTCCTTGAATCAGTGGAGACTTTTATCAGATTGGAAATTTCCACTTATTATTTCTTCAGATTGTTTTAGTTTCATTTTCTCTCTCCTCTCTGTGGCACCAATTACACATATATTAGGCCATTTGAATTACCTCACATCAGTTGTATGCTCAGATCTGTTCTTTAATTTTTTTTTCTTTATTTGACTTAAAGGCATTTCATGTTGATTTGTCTTTACATTAACTAATTCTGTGTCCCTCTTTCAGTCTCATATTAAGCCCACTCAATGGCTTCTTAATTTCAGATACTGTATTTTGCAATTCTATAATGTCCATGTAATTTTTAAATGTATGCTTACTATTTTAAAACTCTGTTAAAATATGCTATTGAAATAATTTCCTGTTGAAAATTTTGATTTATTTTATTCACGTTTCCTTAATTTTTAAAACATATTAATTATAGCTATTTTTAAATTCTTGTGTGTTAATTCCACATTTAAATCATTTGTGGGTCTCCTTCTATTCATTATATTATCTCTTGATTATTGGCCCTTGTTCTTACTTCATTACATTTTTTATACACTATCAAATCTGTAGATTATTTTGTTTTTCTCTAAAAATGTTAATTTTGTTAAATTACAAGCAGATAACCCTGATACTGTTGAAACTTACTTTAATCTCTATGAGGGAGGGATTTTTTTCTCAATTATTATTCTTGTCTTAGAACATAGCCCTGACTCTTAGCATGTAATCCCTACTCTAGTGAGTCAATTGAAAGCCCAAGGTGTTTCCCAAGGTTTCTTTGCTCTGGCTAAGCCAGAACTCCAATGTCTTTCTGCACAGTGCAACCCCTGAAATCTCCATGGAGCTTTTAGACCCCCAGAAGTTGTTTTCTGGGAGACTTCCCAAAGTTTCTCCCTGTGCATGTGCAGTTTACGTGTAGGCTCTGCAAACACTCTACACATATTTTAAGACCCTCTTATATAAGATTCACTTATCTCTAGTACCCTTTTCTTCGCATCACAGTTATATTCATCTCTGTTTTTTTCCACCCAATAAGGCTGTCACTCTTTTCTGGGGCTCCAAGTTCTAGTGCTGAGGCTTAGAAAATAGCCACAAGGGAGAAATGCTGAGTGAATGTGGAAGTCACTTTGCAGTCTTTCCCTCTCCCAAGAATTGCAAACATTCACTGTCTTCTCTCCTTAAAAAGAATTGTTTCCTATGTCTTTTCAGTTTTGTAGTAGTTTGTAGCTAAAAGATAACTCCAATATTAGCTATACTGTAAAAATCAGAAAATCTTGTTTTTTTTAAGTCAAAGCTTTCTTATATATTTCCTCCCTTTTAAAGATAATTGTCAGCTTTATTCAGTAGTCAAAATGTATCACGTTTATGTATCATATTTATCATATCTTCTACAACTTATTTAGAAATGCTTTCCACACTTAAAAGGGATCAGGGTCTCTAAAGAACTAACATTTCCTTGTCATTAATCAGTATCATGATTCTTTTTATTTGTTCTTAGTGCAGTTATCCCTGTCTGTGCACTGTTAGGATGTAGATATGCTTAGTAATTTTGTTCCCATATCCTTCACCTTACCATATTAAGATTTACAGACAATTCATTTCAAGGTTCTTGTTTAGTCTCCCATAAAATGAGAGTCACTTATGTACATTATGTAATAACTTACAAATTAAACATTATGTCTTAAAATTGCTATAATCTGCCTTGCTTCCTGCCTATATATGTATGCTGTTCCTCAAACTGGAGCACCTTCTCCCACACACTTTTGTTCTTCAGTCTGATTAACTCCTATTAAATTGCCAGATTTTGAACTAAGGCATCACATACTCCAGAAAGCTTCCTTTAACAGACATCTATTTGTTTTTATAACACCCTTTACTGCCCCAATTAAGTCCTTCTCTATTTTATAGGAACTGATAACAAAAATGTGTTCCCCACTAGAAATATATTCAACAGGTTGAGCAATTTCATGAGACAGATCCAGCCGCAGCAGCTCGTGGGTGTTGCCACTCAGCTTTGTAGTGGAAAGCTCCACCTACCTGTGGTTTAGTCCACCTTCTGCACACTGTGGTGCATATGTGTGAGTGCTTGTGTGTGTATGTGTGTGGGTTGGGGGTAATGGAGGGGTCATCTTTTTAGGGTTTAAGAATCTTTTTGGGGAGAAGTAGGAACACAGCAGCTTAGAGAGCGAATAGAGAAATAGTCTATGTGTCTTTGAGCAGTCAGAGATAAAAGATATTGACCAAGGTAAAATCTGGAACATGATCAGATGGAATTTTTTTTTACATTGTGAATGAATTGTATAAAAAGTTATATATATTTATATATAAAAATATATATGTTTATGTATATATCACAATTCCCATTTTTACATTGAAATTATCTTATTTAATTAAAGCCAAATAAAATAATAGCAACTTAGGACATATGACCACCAGAGGAATAAAAAATGTGTCATAATAGTAGAAAAACGTTAACATCCTCATTTTGTATATATGAATATATATATTATAAATATATATATACACATATATATGTCTCCTAAAAGTTTTTCCTGCTCTATCAATTCAACATTCAATATGTAGACATACAGACCATTGGTTTTCAACCAGGGGCTATTTGCCTCCAGGGACATTTGGCAGTGTCTGGAGACATTTGTGTTTGCCACAGCTGAGGATCTTACTGGCCTCTAGTGGGCAGAAACCAGGGATGCTATTAAACACCCTACAGTGCCCAGAAAAGCCCCTTCCCCCAAAAGAATTACCTGGCCCAAAATGCTAATAATGGTGCTGTTGGCAAACTCACAGAGACAATGCTTTTCAATTCAGACAGTCCTTCACATTTTCTTCTTACCTTTCTCTAACCTTTTCTTCCCAGCTACATCTTACATTTTCTCAGTCTGCTTCTTTTTAAAATTTTTTCTTGACCTTGAGTTTCTTCAATTTTTAATTATTGTGAGTACTTAAGTACGTGCATATATTTATGGAGTACATGAGATGTTTTGTTACAGGAATGCTATGTGAGATAAGCACATATAGAGAATGGGGTATTCATCCCCTCAAGCATTTATCCTTTGAGTTACAAACAATCCACTTATATTCTTTATTTTAAAATGTACAATTATTATTGACTGTAGTCACCCTGTTGTGCTATTAAATAGTAGATCTTATTCGTTCTATTTTTTGTACCTGTTAAACAGTCTCACCTGTCCGCCAGCCTCCCACTACCCTTCCCAGCTTGTGATAATCATCCTTCTACCCTCTATGTCCATGGTTTAGATAAGAACAGTGATCAGAGATTAGAAATAATTTTTGGACAAACAGATCAAGTCTCATATTGGCCCCGATACTAAAAAATATTAATTCATGAAACTATAAATAAACGTTAAACAAATTGTCCTTTTTAAACCTCAAGCTTTATTTTGGCTCTTAGAGATAAAGCAGAATTGGTGATAAGAAAGCAGGATTATGCGTGTTATTAAGAATTTTATGGTCCATATACTCTTTCGCTACTGATCCCTCACCCTCAGCCTAAATTATTAGCCCTCTTCATGTTTCAGAGAGTTTTATTCTCCATTCATCCATCAATCTTCCTGACAGCCTAAGGAGACTTTTCTCAGGTTAGAGTACCACCTAGAGCTAACACCACTTCCTCTGCAGTAATGCAGTTGCCCCACCCAGGGGTGGTGCCTGAGTGTGGTCTTAAACATCAGCAGTGTGTTTTCAGGAAGGCACACAGTGATTCAGGAGTGTGGAGAGTGTCCAGTTTCTCTCAGAAATTATTGCTCTGAATGGAGGTTGTAGGTCAGAGGATTCTTCAACTTATAGCCCCTGGAGAATGATGGCTATGGGAGCAAGTCTATGGCTGTCTATCATCATGAGAGTAAGTTCCTTGGAAGAGACTGTGTCCTTTCCATACTGACAGAGCAGGAACATTGCCATCTTGGACAAGCCCTCATTCTAAAGTTCACCTTAATCAAAAACCTCCTAAGTCCAAAGGGCATCAGCCTGATGGCTATGGTCAGCATAAACCACAAATAACCACATAAACCATATACCACATAAACCATAAACCACAAATAACATCTCCAACCAGAAACATTCCAAACGCCTCCCCAGCTAGAGGCATGCTAGCCCTGAGATAACCCTGCTCTGACCGGGAAGGTGCCAGCCCTGAGATAAGCCCCCTCCTGCCAGAAAGAGGTCAGCCTCAAGATAACTTCCCCTCCTCTGAGAGAGATTCCAACCCCCACCATAAACTTCTCCTCCACACATGAACATTCCAAGCTTGTGATAAACCCCCTCACCCTAAAACCAATATACACTCTTAGTCTGTAAGAGAAAGTGCTCCTGACCAAAAACAAACAAAAACAAACAAACAAAAATATCAACCAGAAGCCCCCTTCAGGTTTTATCTAAAGTAAACCTGTCTTTAACTGCCAAGTTGTGTTTCATGTTTCTTTACTCTTTCTTTAACTCTTACACGTATTCCTGGCTCAAAATGTATATCAGGACACAAATGAGGTTTTGAGTGTACCTTGTGGAAGCTGTGGTTCCCACTTTCAATTTTTTACTTTTTAAGTCCATTATGCTAGGCATTTCCCAAAACATTGCTAATCTTCACAATAATACTGTAAATTAAGTATTTATACTTACTTCCTGCAGTACTTATCAGGAAATTGATGCCATGAAGTTCATATAATATTCCCAAATTTACATAGCCAATAAGGGACAGAGCCACTAGAAACCCTTGCTCTTTTCTTAGTGTCATGGTGCTTTTCAGGAAGAGACATGTAAGCCCAGTGATTATGGAAAGACCCTGGGCCTTTTTGTTGAGGAAGTAAAACAGAATCTCCTATCAACCCATAACACCTTCCCACAAGGGTAGAAGAGAAAAAGAAAGAAAACAGTTTTGGCTGGGTATGGTGGCTCACGCCTGTAATCGCAGGACTTTGGGAGGCCAAGGCAGACAGATAGGTTGAGCTTAGGAGTTAGAGACCAGCCTGGGCAAGATGGTGAAGTCCCATCTATAAAAAAATACAAAAAAATTAGCTGAGCATTATGGCACACACCTGTGGTCCCAGCTACTTGGAAAGCTGAGGCAGGAGAATCGCTTGAGCCTGGGAGGCAGAGGTTGCAGTGAGCCCTGATTATGCCACTGCATTCCAGTCTGGGTGACAGTGCGACCTTATCTCAAAAAAAGAAAAAAAAAAGAAACGAAACAGTTTTATTGAATAAGCATTAAACCAGAATGTGATGCATCTCACAGGCAATTCACTAAAGATATTACAAAGAAATAAAGAAATCTTATCCTTTTATATAGCCAAGCAGATGCAACTGATTGTCTACAATTTCTCAAGATAAACAATAACTAGAGGACCTGACAGCATCATTTGTCAAACATAGGTCATCCTCAATTTACCTGGTAATGGAGGTAGCCACCTGTTTTGTAACTGCCTTCACGCAAAGGAAACATTTCTCATACCTTTATGACAGGAGGTTGGTTTGCAACTGGGAGCAAAGTACCAGCTGAAGTTAGGCTCCTATCCTCCCCTAAAACTAGATTAGGGCACTGCCTCCCTTTGGGGTTACATTTCAAAAAAAATGCTCTCAGGTCCTTGAGAAAGACCGTCCTGGATTGTAAACTGGCAAGAGGTTTATTTAGCTTTTAAAAAGATTTACCTACATTTCAAAGGGATAGAAAAAAAACTCATTACAAGTTTTCTAAAGTAGGTGCTCTAAGAAAAGGGAAGGGAGAGTGTCTTTCTCTTTTTGCATCAGAGAGAATTAACATTGTTTTCTCATTTCTATTTGTATTTGCCATTAAAATTTTCAGAATTAAGAAGTTTAATGTGATACAATTTTTAGAGGTTGCTTTTAAAATGGATTACTGGGTAGAAAAGGATAAGAAAATAAGAAAAATAACCTTTGGAATATAAAAGTAAGACAAATGTAAGACTACAGTTATTATTTGCATGGAAATTGTCTGTGGTTAAAAGACTTTAGGATGAAAGTTGGATTCCATAATCTTCCATGAGTATAAGAAATCGCTATGGAAATTTAATAACAAGTTCTCTCTAAATGAAAGGTGAAGTTTTTATCCTTTATAAAAAAATTATGGGAATATTAATACTTTATGAAATAGATATGATCAACATAAATGGAGGCCCTATGTTTGTATAAACAAAGTAATTTGTTTATATATCTTTTCCTGCTCTTACACATAGAAACAAGAAATCATAAAGCCATTTTATGTCAATCTTGCTACAGTTAGAATTGTTTAACTACAGCAACAAAAAACTCAACCAAATAAGGGTTTATTAAAAATTTTCATGCAAAAATAAATCTGGGGGCTGGATTTGACTTGGCATCTAAAAGACTACCAGGCATGGGATAGGGAAAGGGGATTAGGTATGTGTTTTCCTTTATGGTAAAGTTATCACTTCCGTATTTTAAAAAGAGAAAGGGAGGGATAGGGAGATGTATACTCGTATCAGGAGAGAAAAAAACATTATGGGAAGGCCCTAGCAGATTTCTGGTCCTATCTCACTGCTCAGAACTGCTCTATATGTATATGGCAATCCCTTGCTGCAAGAGAGGGTAAAATGTAGTGTTTATTGTTTTTTTAAAGCTGGACATACTGTTGTCCAAATCAAAATTGAGGGTTTTGTTAATAAGGAGGCAGAAGAGAATTGTGATTAGGTTGGCAGCTTGCAGTGTCTGCCTTCCTGACTCCTCTGGTGATGACTCAGAGTATTAGGCAGAGAATAACTCATTCCCCCTTAAGTAGTCAGTGAAAATTCCACAGTAGTGGTGACACTTACATAGGGGCATCAATAACAATATTATTTTAGAGACATTTATTGAGTATACATGTTATGCCTGGAACTTGAGGCAATTTTGTGTATTTTATCTCATTTAATTCATAGCAACTCAGCAAGGTAGGTGGTCTTGCGAACATTAATTTATAAGGAAATGTAGGTGAGGATAAATATTTGCCCAGGGACACAGAGCTAGAAAATTGCCAAAACGAGATTTTAATTTAAGTTATTCTGATTTCAAAACTCAAAAACTCATGTGCATTGTGCTATATCATCTTGCCTCACAGAACAAATACAAATTCTTCAAGTATGAAAATGGGCCAGTGGAGGGCTTGTTATGTGGAGGAAACTGCCAACTTCTTTCTTCTTCAACCTTGAAAACTTGAAGTTACTGATATTTGCCATTCAAAGACTCATCCCCAAGCCAGTCGTGTGCACATACAGGCCATTGTAGTTAATGTCTGGGCATGTTCAGAACCACCAACTAGGATATTGCTTTGAAAACACAGTTGAATGCTACTGAGGTGTACTATTGGTATCTTTCTTCCAAAAAAGTGGTAACTTTCTTCTAATTTTTAAAATATTTCTGCTTTTTACTGCAGTGTAAGAGTCTGGAAACAGCAGCTTCATCATCTCTGGAGTACTACAAGAAAGCTGTGAAACCATCCATTTCTGCCCCATTTTACTAAGCATTTCTGGCTGTGGTCTTCAGGAAAACGGAATGACCAATCTGAACCATGATGTATTCTGAAATTCTCCGTGTTGATCCTTCGGATTCAATTAGCATGAGAGCTGAAGGTGTCCCCATTTAAATTAACAGAAATTCCTAAAGAGATGAAAAATCCCTGATGCCGACTATGAAAGGAAGAATTAATGAAAGAAGGAAGACAGAGAGAATGAGGGGGTGAGAAAGGTGGAAGGAGGGAGAAAAAGTCATTTCAGGTTAGGAAAGAATCCCTAGCTCCCTTCCCTGGTGCCTTCTGCTTTATTTCTACACAGGGGTGGAACACTCAGTCTGTCCGATAGCTTCCATTTGTCCCTCCATATCGACTCTCTTTGCTACTGCCTACCCTGGGGAGTTGCAGACCCATATCGTTAATGGTCCTAATAGCAGGCTGCATTTCCAGATATTTGTGTTATAGCAGAGGGGTCTTGTCCTTCAGTGTGTGTGGAAAATGTTTTCTGGAAAGGCAGTAGAAATAGTTTCTTGAGGGGCTGAGGTTATTCTCTCTATTCATGCCATAAGCTGTGTGAGGGGGAGCTGGAGGCATGTGGCAGCCGTGTGACTGGGGCTGGCAGCAGGGTTTGGGTGCAGGTAGCAGGTGCCTCAAGAGCACTGTGCTCCTGCGCAGAGGTAGAGGCCTGTATCACCAGGCTGGGTCGCAGTGATGTGGAGGGAACTGTCCTTTCTTGCATCACCAAACTGAAAGGTTAGTCTCTTCTGCTTCTTCACTTCTCCACCCGTAACTACTTTCACCAAGAGGACAGGACCTTCCCCAGGGTCCTGTCTGTACCATTGTAAGTTGGTCAAAACACTTGAGGAGTTGCAGTACGCAGTGAAATTTTCTCCCTCTTGGATGCTTAGAAACCGAGGACTCTGCTCCAGCTGCTGGGTGCTCACCCCTGTTTAGAAACAGAGCAGAAGCAACCAGGAAAGGGAATTAGGGATTGTTCCCCAACCTGAAATAATTTTTCCTCCCTCCTTAGTCCTTTCTCCTCCCTCCCTTAGTCTCCCCCTCTCTTCCTTCTTTTATAATTCCTCCTTTCATGCTTTGCCATAAAGCAACTTGCCATCAAGGATTTTCCATCTTCTTAGGATTTTCTGTTAATTTAATTGGGAACCTTTTCAACTCACATGCCAACTGAATCCAAAGAATGGACACGGAGAATTTCAGGACCATCTTGTCTTTCTATCACATGGTGGACATGGCCCCCGACTTTAGCTGCTCCTGAAAGAGCCCGTCCTGGAACAGGCTTCTCTGGGCTAGAAGAGTGCTTGCTGCCACCCACTTTGAGTTCTGTAGAAAGGCAGGAGCCTCAGTGTGGCAGCCAATTGAATCATTCACTCTCCACCCGCCCCTTCCTCCAACTCAAAATGAATGTTGCCTTTTGAAATACTACCCTCCTGTGGAGAGATAGAAAAGTGATTTATTTTCAATAATGCTCTGTTTCTCTCAATTGCATTTGGTATGCATAAATATCCAGATTAAAGTAGAAATGTAACAGGAGACCTCACCCACTTTCTTTTTCTTCCTTCCCTTCCCTCCCCTCTCATCCCTTCATTTCTTCCCCTCTGGACACTCCTTGCCAGCAATGCATGCTAGTCTGATTATTCTCTTGCTTAAGAAATCCCAGAGTCGAACCTTGAAACAAACCAGGCACATTCCCCATTGAGACATCATCAAGCTTCGGGGGACTTGTGAACAATTTGTCCACCACCAGGCCAAAGTCAAGATAACACCAACCAGACCCCCAGAGGGGCGATTACCCAAAATAGCCTTTAGAACCAGACACACAAACCCTGCACCCTGCACCATTCCTGCATGTCTCCCATCCTGGTTTTAAAAATCATTTTTAAAACCCCATGGTGAATTTAAAAATGTAAAATGGGCCGGGCGCGGTGGCTCAAGCCTGTAATCCCAGCACTTTGGGAGGCCGAGACGGGCGGATCACGAGGTCAGGAGATCGAGACCATCCTGGCTAATACGGTGAAACCCCGTCTCTACTAAAAAATACAAAAAACTAGCCGGGCGACGAGGCAGGCGCCTGTAGTCCCAGCTACTCGGGAGGCTGAGGCAGGAGAACGGTGTAAACCCGGGAGGCGGAGCTTGCAGTGAGCTGAGAACCGGCCACTGCACTCCAGCCTGGGCGGCAGAGCAAGACTCCGTCTCAGAAAAAAAAAAAAAAAAAAAAGTAAAATGGTACTTTAGAATGCTAGTTTGCCATCTTCTCAGTTTGCTGGCTCTCATATTAAACCTGCTTTTCCCATCTACCCTCGCCTCTCGTGTTTGGCTTTCAAGTGGCGAGCAGCTGGACCTGGGTCCAGTTACAGAAAGAGTATTGTGACCTTATTAAAAAAAATGGAAAATACATCTTTTTAAGCATTGATCATTTAAAAGCCAGAATAAAAGAATAATAGAAGATAATGAAAGTATCATCTTATCATTTCTGATATCCTCAACAAGCGTGTTGAACCATGTAGTGTCTGAGTAACTGTAACTGTAGTGGAGGGCATATCTGGTGTGAAATGATACTACATTTACAGGGCCATACAGCATGAGTAAGTACAGTGTCATAAACCTATTTTTACTAAATTAAAAATGAACAATTTTGTTGTAGATTATTTAATTTAGAATACATTTTTTATATTCTACTGCATTACTCTGTTATTAGATCCCTAGTTCATGCCTATCAAAGCCCTCATCACACTATCCAGTAATTGCACCTGTTGGGCTCATCTACAAGTTCCTTGTGGAAAAGGTTGTGCTTCTTTTTTCACTCTTGTAACTCCAGCAGTTACTAGACAGAAAGATGTGAACACACAATCATGAATTAATATGTAAAGTGTTTGTGCATTGGCATAGTGATTTAAGGATATAGATGTTGTGGTGTGGGTGTAGTATGTATTCAAATATCACAAAATCTTGTGTACTGAGAGGATTGTTTCAGTCACTGCATAGAGTCATTAGTAAAGATAGATTGGCCATATGACTATTTGTTAATATCTTAAATGGGAAAATACAATGCACATGCATTTTCTTTTTAAAAATTTTACCTGTAAGTGGGTATGTGGGAATTTAGATTCCTCGAGGGGCTTAAAATAGAGGGGGTCAGCCTGTGGGGCTCACGGGAACAAGAAATGAGCTGCTCAAGGATAACGAGCTATTGACTGCTTCTTTGAGGAATCCCATAACCCAAGCCTTTAGATATAATATGCATTTCTCTGAAAAGCAGAATAACGATTTAACTTCAAGATGGGAATGAGAAGAAAATTTCCTTGACACTGGGATTAACTATCATTGTCATTATACTGATTGGGAATATGAAATGATCTTTTTTAGTGCTTGAATCTCCTTACACTTTCAGTCAGAAGAAAAATTCTGCCACAGTTTACAAAAAGGATGGAATCCAGAACAGCGTGGCTGGAGTCATACCTTCCTCCTGGGGTTCTATCCTAAGTAAGAACTGCTGGGTATAAGAAAAGGAAGTATAGTCATGAATTGGCGTAAAGGATATAATGAACTAGAGGCACCTCAAGTGTCCCTACAGTAAAATGTTTCCAGCACACGTAAGCATAAACCAGCTCTCATTTAATAAGAGCCCTTGTCAAAGTGCACTGGGGCCAAGCTGTAGGCCCATTTTCTGAGTGCTTCCTCCATGGCATGGATTGTTAATAACAGCTCAGATTGAAGAGATGAACAGGAAAAAGTTTCTATCTTTGAGGAACCTGAGCTAGAGAGGAAATAAGAACCAAAAAATATTTATTCATAACATGGTGGGTTTGTGCTATTTCAAAACTATAAAATGCTAAAAGATGGGGTGGGAATAGCTGTAATTTATTAAACAGATAACTTGGAAAAATCTCTTTTTTTAAGATATCATGTTTACTGGGCCTTCATGATTGCGTAGAATTTTGCCAAGTTTATAAAGAAATAACATATAAAAGAAGGAGGTGTTAGAGTGAAGTCGTCTGATAGACTGAAGTTTGGAGATCATGGAGGTAATGATAGGAATGAGGATAAAAAGTTACTGGGAGTAGTGGTGTAGATGGCCAAATAAACCTAGAGTTTTATTTTTGGGTAATGAAGAGCTGTGGAAGGTCCTGAAATAGCTTAGTGATCTAATCACAGATGTGTTTTAGCAGGACAACTCCAGAGGTGGTAATAGATTGGAGAGGCATGAACTAAGTGGTAGAGGATATACTTAAAAAGTTATTCCGATTAGCCAGGTGAGAAATAATGAGAACCTCGATCAGGATAGTAACAAGGAGATTGAAAAGGAGTGACTGAATATGAGAAATCTTTAAAAGATAGAATAGATATAACTCATATATCAGTTAATTCTGACTGATAAGGCTCAGAGGAAACTATCTCAAAATGTTAGTCCTCACAACAACAGATTTGTTGTCTATGGTATATTAATTGTGTGTCAGTGCATTTCTGAGGCTCTGAGGCTGTGCTTCCTGTTGCAAGTAGACAGCAGGTCTGTTCTATGAGTCATCTTTTCATTCTAAACTATGCAGAACTGAGTCCGCTTGACATTATGAGTTAGAGGCTGAAAGAATGACTGTTATCTGATACATGCAGAGCAGAAATAGAAGGAGCCGAAATACATGAATATATTTCATTTCTTCTTTGATGTGGCATACTTCCCATCCACTCACATTTCATTGGTCAAAGCTAGTCATATGGCCAAGTCCAAAGTCAACAATGTGGGGGGAAGTGTAGGAAGTATATCCTGACTAAATTATGGCAAGGGTGGGAGATAAATAGATGTCATCAAATAATATTATAACCTACTATAGTACTCTTGGAAATACAGTATGTGAGAGTGAGCTTAAGGAGCACTGTGAGATTAACTGATTTGTGGGAAAGAAAGTATATTAACGTGATTCTAAAACCTCTTTAAAAACGTGACTTTTTTTTTCATAGAGATGGGGTCTTACTGTGTTGCCCAGGTTGGTCTTGAACTCATGGGCTCAAGCAATTCTCCCTCCTGAGCCTCCCAAAATGCTGGGATTACAGGTGTGAGTCACCACGCCTGACCACTCTAAAATGTTTACAAAAAGATTTAGTGAAGACGTAGGAGAAATCAAAGATGATAACAACTTGCTTGTCCCATCTCTCTTTTTCTTCTTTCTTTTTGTGTTGAAGGACATAACTTCAGTAAACTAGTTGTTCACGTCAACCATGTTCTTTGTAAGATCTTGTTCCCCTTTATCAGAACAAATGGCTCTGCCCTGGTGACAAAGGCTCTGTGGTCTCTTAAATAATTGGAATCCAGAAGTGAAGATCTAAAATATTTTTTTTCTGATTAACAGCTATTTAGAGTGATTTAAGATCTTGTTTTAAAGTCATTATACTCCAGATCTTAATTTTATTTCCACAAGACATCACTGCAATTGCAAATGAGCCAGGTTTGGTTGCACGCTTTCACCTTTTGGATTTGAGGACTGTCCTATGGCCAGTTTATTTACATTTATGGAAGTCTCCGAATTAACAGTTCATCAGAAGCCACACCACAAAGTCTCAAAGAAAACTCCCAAGTGCTTTCCTAATAGCTCTTGCACCCAAGTTTAATGAAGATTTGGTCTGAGATGATGAATATCCAGATGAAAGAGATTTTGCTCTTTCCCTGCCATATTCTGCTCCATCAAATACATGAAAATATAGCTCATTTTCTCATGAGCTCTGTTATTCATAATATATGACAAAATTAAGTCACACTGTTTAGCTATTCATATTCTAAGTTGAAATGGAATCACTATCATCTTTGGTCAGTTACTGAATAAATGTTTTGCTCGTTTGGTTGCAAGCAAACAAGCAGAAGAAATGTTTGCTTGTTTCATGACTATATTTGGGATAGAATATACTTCTATCTCAAATGTGCCCATTATAAAAAAAGTTTATCAATATATTAAAAAGAAGATATTCTATCTCAAATGTGCCCATTATTTTAAAAAGTTTTTTATCAGTATATTACAAGGAAAATAAAAACACTCCTGCTCAAACTGTACAATTATCCCTCTCGGTATATAATTAGAAAAAATGTGGTTCCGTAGGAGTTTAGGCAAAAAAGTACGAAGTTCATTCCTGACTAAAATATTCTAAGCAAGCCATTTCTCCAGAATCTAATTTTCCAACTCATTCTTCACTTAATAAACACAGTTTCGGGCCGTGTACTACATTTGGGGGATATAAATGTGACAAGATATGGTCTCTGCCTTCCAGGTCCTTACTGTTCAAAAGAGCTGCTGTCAAAAAAAAATTTTCAGAACTAATGTGTCAAAAAAGACCTGTAGCAGCATTACAGGCAAACCTTGGACATGTAATAACTGCTAACAATGGGGCCACGGAGAAAGACTTTATCCAAGGTTTAGAGGGGCAGCCCAACAAAAATTTGGAAACTATCCAACCTGCCTTTACACATAAAGTAGAGCTCGATAACAAACGAGAGAAATAGAATAGTCCTTTGGAGGTTGCACCAGAGAGGAAAGGGCCAGGGTCAACTGTTGGCCTCCCTAGATTTTCCACATTTCTCAGAGCTTAAAATAGAACCTCTAGTCACACTATCAAGTCCTCCAGAATCATTCCATGGTAGCAGCCTGTGGTCCACATGGACAGTTCTCCTTCCACTCTGAGTCCACCCTGGGTAGCCTCCAGTGTGATAAGGGTGGTGAGGGGAAACTGAGTTCAAGGCACCAGTTCTGTGTAAGCCTCTCCTTAGTGCCACCAGTGTCCTCAAGGGAGCTCAGGATCACCAGAACAAATAGAATAATGAATATAAAAAATTTTGGATATGAGATAAAACTTTCAGAAATATTTTTAACACTCAACACTTTTGGTGGAGGAGTGATGAATTCTGCCTAAATGACTTGATACCGAATTCAGACATACTTATATTAATACTCCATCACTGCCATTTACTGGCTAGGTCACATCAAACAATTTACTTAACCCACTCGTGTAACAGTTTTCTAATGAATTGAATGAAGCTTATATTACTTATGCCACAAGGATGTCTTGAGGCTGTATGGAGATTACGTATATAAATCAGACTGTGTTTCAACCAATCTGTTTAGACGATTCCCTGAAGCTCAACTTTACTGCTTCAATTCTTTCTCAACAGGTCTGAATGAAAGGCCCAGCCTAGATGAATCATTATCTAGAAAAATCCAAGAATATATCAGCCTCATCAGCCACACTCATCCTAAGTGAAAAGTGCCCAGAATATATGACTATATTGTTCTGTGACAAGGGTTATGTGAAGAAGTGTAACAATTATGTAAAACTCAATAGTTAGTCACCTTGTCCCTTTTTAACCAACTAAAACACAAGTAGCCAATTAGATACCAATCAAAAACACATAGGTATTTAGTAGACAGTCAAAAACACACGGATTTTTTTATATGACAAGCTTGCCAAACAATATATACAATTAACAATGCTATTGACTTTTCTGAACATTTCATATAAATCAACACATTTATTCTTCACAACAACACTAGGAGGAAGTTAACATTATTCCCATTTTTCAGATGAAGAAACTGAGACACAGAGAAGTTCATTAATCTTCCCATAATCATACAGCTAGTAAGCGGGCAGAGCCAGGCTTTTTTGTTGTTGTTGTTGTTGTTGTTGTTGTTGTTTTGCGACGGCATCTCGCTTTGTTATCTTGGCTGGAGTGCAGTGGCGCGATCTCTGCTCACTGCAAGCTCTGCCTCCCAGATTCACGCCCTTCTCCTGCCCCAGCGTTGCAAGTAGCTGGGGCTATAGGCGCCCGCCAACATGCCCGGCTAAGTTTTTGAATTTTTAGTAGAGACGGGGTTTCACCGTTTTAGCCAGGATGATCTCAATCTCCTGACCTCGTGATCCGCCTCAGCCTTCCAAAGTGCTGGGATTACAGGCGTAAGCCACTGTGCCCGGCCCAGAGCCAGGCTTCTAATCTAGGCAGTGTGGCTAAAGAGTGGACCCACTTAGCTCCTGTAGAATACTGCCTCTCAGATAGTGTAAACCTTGCTCAGCAGAATAGCAGCTTCAACAGGACCTGGAGCTTGTTAGAAATGCAGAATTTCAGGCCCTACTGAATCATAATCTGTACTTTAACAAGATCCCCAGGTGATCCACATCAAAGTTTGAGATGTAGAAGTGGCCCACAAACAGCCACAGATCATTATGTTAATTATTAAGAATTAACGTCTAATCTAAGTGGGCATGTATACTTACCCATTTTAATTACTTTGAATTTTATGAATGTTTTAACATATATTTCCCTTGTCAGCAGCTGTGGATATTCATATCCTTGACCCACTTCCTCAACTTAACTACCGAGATATTTTTACTTCCTTAATTTAAGTCTTTAATGTAGATGCTGGGGATATCTTGTGTTTTTATCCCTTTAACTGTTGTAGGGAAATCTGTTCTACCCAATTTTATCCAAAGCTGAGATTGTTACCTCTTTTCTTCCAAGGAAAAGTCTTCTTATTTTAGTCAATTAGTAGCTTTACATAATCCTAAAATTCCTTTTTTTTTTTTTTTTTTCTGAGATAGGGTCCTGCTCTGTCGCCCAGGCTGGAGCGTAGTGCAGTGACATGATCTCGGCTCACTACAACCTCCACCTCCCAGGTTCAAGTGAGTCTCCTGCCTCAGCCTCCTGAGTAGCTGGGATTACAGGTGCCTGCCGCCACGCCCTGCTAATTTTTTGTATTTTTTAGTAGAGACAGGGTTTCACCATGTTGGCCAGGCTAGTCTTGAACTCCTGACCTCAGGCAATCCACCTGCCTCTGCCTCCCAAAGTGCTGGGATTATAGGCATCAGCCACCGCGCCCGGCCCATAATCCTAAAATTGTTAAAATGACTATAGTGTAAATGGTTAGAGCTTAATTCTGAGATGAAAGGTTTAATTTCTTTGGATGTTAACAAGTGCTATAAATTAATTAACTGATCTGTGTTCCTCATTAATTTATCAAAGCAACTGTAAGTCGGTTTTATATGAATAACTACCTCTTTAGTGATTTAAACCTCTAACCAGATTGCAATTTAATATACAATCCATTTCAGAAATAGTCTACATTTTACTTTACCCATACAATGAGGCTCATCTCATCATATATATAATTCTTTCCTAGTTCTATATTATTTGATGCAAAGAAATCTTCATTTTGGAAGATAATTCAGAATAATCCTGTTAAGAGGTAGAGTAGGTAAAATTGTCTTCATACGATAGAGGAGGAAGCCTATCTAAGATCACAGAGTAGGTATGGATAGATGAGAGAAGTCAGTTTCCTCTTGCCTGATCCTCTCAAGGAAACAAAGAGTCAGCAAAGAAAAATTGTGAGGTGGCACAAAGAACAAAATGTGCACATTGTTGAAATGGAAGAAACTGGAAAAAAGTAACCATAATTTAAAGAGATCAGCACTGCATTCACTAGTAGGAGATTATTGAGATTTAAGCACAAGTGTGTGTGTAAGTGGGGAGTGCTTATATTGTAGGTCCCGTTATAACATACTATAACCAACATTTAGGGGATAGAAACAGAAAAGCAACTATTATAGGCCTGTGTATATACTTGAATAATCTTGAGTATCATATAATGCCAAGAAATGAGAGAGAATAACTGAGTTACTGACATGGCTAAAGCAGAGGAAGAGAAGTTGATAATGGTTCATATAATTTATAAATAACATTTATTAAATGTTATATGTTTGTATTTCCAGATCATTTTTTCAGAATATTAAAAATATTTGATTCACTGAGTTTGCCTTTCCCTGTACACCTGTTGAGAATAGGTTCACTGCCTTGACACTGGGAGCCATAAGCCCAGCAGCACCACTGGGGACAGGCTGCAGGTGCCAAAAGAACACAGCACACAGAGGTAGGTGGTTGAGCCTCAGGCTGGGAGACTGAAAGGTGGAGGAAGTTCCGTCTCCTTATTAGTAAGGAGAGCTCTTACTTCTTCCTTTTCACTCCAATTTAGATTCATTATGAATAGGATATTGGCAGTCCTTCTCAGAATTTTGCTTGTACCTGTTAAAGCATGAAAATAAGCTTTGATCTTCCTTTCCCCTTTGGCATGCAGAGATCAAGAACTCTGCTCCCTATTGATGGACAGAACTGCATACGATTGTGAGTTCAGGATTACTACAGAATTTACATCCTTTTTATGCCTTTCTCACAGGGAACTCTGAGTAATTCACAATGAGCATGACTGTTTGCCCTATCCCTTAGCCTTTTCCTCTGTGCTCACTTTCAATGTGAAGCCACAAGAGCTGAGCTGAGGGATTCCCAGGTCTTCTTCATCTGTCCTGGCCCAATATCCAAACTTAAGAATGGTTGAGATCTAATGTTTCAAAGATCTAATGAGACCTGTGTGTGTGATTATAAAGACAACCAAGACAAGTTCTGTTCTTTGCCCAGTAATCATTCTCACAAGCTACTTTAACTATAAATGGTGTCACTACAGTCTGTGAGTGGAATCACAAACACAGCCTTCTTATCCAATATGTTATAAACTATTCATGTTAGTGTGTATTCCAAGTGAAAGGTTTCTGTTTTTCAGGTTTATGGAGTCCCCAAAATCTTTTGCAAGCCTGAGAACTCCTTCTCATTACCAAATAGCCATCCCACTCTTGGATCTTATTAATTCTCAGAGAGTTGTCAAGAAACAATGACCTGTTCCCTGCTGCCCAGGACCCACAGACCCCTTTCTTCTCTTCTGGAAAAGCCATTCTCTCTTCTATTTATCACCAAAAACCTCCTTCCACCTCTTCCACTTCCATAAACCCTACTATTCCTGAATGAAATTAGATTTTTCAAAGCAAGCCAGAAGACTCTATAGGCAAACACAGCTTTCTGTCTTCCCAGGCATCACTTACATGTTGAAGCACGGAGACACCACCTGCTTGAAAAGAGGTGAAGGAAGGAGAAACACACAGAGAACTAAAACATAAATTAAGATGACAAAATGATAGAAAACTGTATAACGTAAATATAAATGTGTCTATACACCTGTATAATACCTATTACATAGGTCCTCTCTTTTCTGAATAATTACTTCAATAAAAGAAGAGCTAATCTAATTTTCTCATGATTCAATTTTTTAAAAATTATCCAGTTCTACTTTTTTCTCATCATTTAATTATGCTTATACATTTATCTATACCATTTTCATGATTTCCTTAGATTTATTTTTTCTTCTAATTACTTGAATTTCATGCTTACTTAATTGATCTTGTTTTTTATCTATTACTAATGAAAATGATATTAAATGATGTATTTTAATATCATTATCATCATTATTACTGTTACCTGGCCCCTAGACCAAGGAAGCATATGAAAGATGGGCTTTCTTATCAAAAAGAAAGAGTAAGCATTCTGTTCTTGCTAGTGTGTTTTAGGTATGGTTTCTTCAACTGACTTCCAAGGCTGTCATCCCTTTTATTTTTGTCATGGGGCTATCACACAGTAGCAGCCTCATTTGTCACTCTCATGCCTTTCGGAGCATAGTCATATACAACAGCATCTCGCTGGTTCACACTGGGAGGTTAGGGTTGCTGGACCTTCTGTTTGGAAGAATTGACAAATCGTTTTTGTCATTTGTCACAAGAATCTTGTACCTGGAATCAGAAAATCTAGTCTTTGGAAGGGATGCTATGAGCCCCACACTATGTTTTTGTTTGTTGCTGAGCAGGCTGTAAGATCCCGAGTGACCGCTATGAGAGACTGTGGGGTCTGAATGCTGTTTCCAGGACTAAAGGAGAGCCATGGCATAGAGGTACTGCAGAGCCTCAGTGAGCATTCATCCCCAGGACAGGAGCATAGTGGGGGCCTGGCTCACCATTCCCACTAGAATGGAAGCCACACTAAGATACTGGGACCTGTTTTCAATGAGGTCTGTGATCCCAGAGGACACGTACCCTAAAGTCTGACACTGACTAGAGAAAAGGTAAGAAGAGAAAGATTTAGCCCTTTAGGTGATTCTTCATTCAACCCACAGGTGCTTCAGAAATTTACCTACTAAAGAAAAGACATTTAGAAGAAACTCAGGAAGTTCTGATGGCACTCACAGCTCTCTAACGCCCAGTACATACACTCTTTCCTTAGGATTTCATGTGTTCTCTGCTGTACCTGCAGTCACAGAGCCCTAGCACAGAAATAAGGACATTTATGGACATTCAATCTCTGTTATCTTTTCTTGCCTTGAATTTTCTGGCTCAATTGTACATCCCATTCTGCCTTCTGCTTCTATCACCACGTTTTTCTACATAATTTTTTCTAGCTTGACCCTATCAATCTGTCTGTGGTAATATGTGGTACACATCAACCCTTTTTTAGTTCCCACATTAAGATCTGCCAGGAAAGAGCCCGCTGCTATAGAAGGTGACAGTGGGAGAGAGAAGAGTCATGAGAAGCTGTAAGACACTGAGGTCTTAATGAAAGGAAGCTCGTACAGTATAGGAGTAAACTGCCAGTCTCCCGCTTCATTTATATAAATGCCCGTCTACTGAATAATGGAAAAGTCAAGCTAACTATCCTGATCTTCCCTCTTACTAACTGGATTAAATCATAGTCTTGAGAATAAAGAGAATACTTTACACACAGTTTGTATAACAATAGAAGGAAAAATATTGTGACGCCAGTTAATAATCAGGACCTTGTCAGGACAGAAGAGAAAGGATTTTCCATTTCATTAATACGAGAGGAAACAGCTGAAAAGAACATGACATTTATAACCTTGTAGAGAGATGTGGACCAGATCTAGGGCAACAAATCAATTGAAGATTACAGAATGTTTTTCTAGGTTCTCTTTTATCAAGTCCTGCAGCCCTGGTACAAATGGCCATCAAGGAGTATGCCCATCTGTGTGATTGAATACCTGAAGAGATAATATGTGTTTAGTGGTTTCAAAGTGCTTCTCCTGGTTTCTCTCTTTCCCTCTACTTTTCTCTATTCTGCTCATCTTTTACTCCCAATAAATGTATTCAAGAGGATAGATTAGTGATATTGCAAGTTGAAGATACTTGGCTTAAATTTTATAGCTAGGATTTCAAAACTCAGTGTTCTTTCTATAATGTACTAGATTTCTGATTACGAGCAGAATTAGTTATGTTTTCTGGGCCTCCATTTCTTTACCTATAATAATTTATTAAATGTTTACATTGTGCTAGAATATGAGCTAAGCTCTTGAAAGATATTTTCTTATTTGATAATTGGAACAACTTCCAACAGGATGATCATGATGATCTCCTGTAAGAAGATGATAAAATTGAAATTTAAGACATTTATTAACTTTTTTACTATAATTCAAATAACGACAGAGTTGAGAGTTCTACACACCCTATCCAACCCATAAACTTATTCTCTTAAATTACTTATTATATTGCTTTTCGTAACAGAAGTTATTTCTACTTTCATGTTAGTATAATTAAATTATGTAACATATGCAAAATTTTACATAATGCATGCTGCATAATAAAAACACAACCAAAGAAGCACCAACTCAAAAAGTTGAAGAGAGTAGGCAAGGCAGGAAAGTAGGAAATAATCCAAGCTGGTTGTAGTAAATATTTTCTATGAGATTGAGCTCATTGGATTGATTTTTCTTTTTTCTTTTTAGCTTCTACATTAAAATTGATTTTTGACAGTTCAATAGACTATTTTAGAGGAGTTTTAGTTTACAGAAAAATGGAGCAGAAAGTACACAAAATTATGATATACTCCCTCTATACCTGCCCACAGAAAAAAATCAGATTTTTATACTCTCAAAGATCAAATAGGACACAGAAAAGCAGATTGTTCCCTCTGTTGAGTCCTATAATGCTTCTGACAGTTAAATGAGATGTCAGTGTGTTGTTACATTGTTATATTGAGATGCATTCAGCAAAAAATAAAGCAAAAGGTGGGCACGTTGAAATTGAGAAGGGTTATACACTCCTCACATCCAGTTCATTCTGCACTTATGGACTTATTATATGTTAGTCTCAGCTAGTCCAGAACCTAGCCTGAGTCTTTCTTTATTCTATCAGCTTTCCCATTTGTTCTTAGGCTTGACCCACTGCATAACTTGAATATTCTTGTGCTTATCCCTTGAAAAGCTGAGGAAAAACATAGTGGCATAGTTCCATTTAATAACTAGTGGTATCTCACCTTGTGTGAAAATATACAGATTGTATTGTAAGGTACCCTATAATGTCCTATATAATTCATCATGTGTGTAACAGAATTCATTTCGTGGCAAACAATCTTCATAACTGGTATTTTTTTAAAAGATGAAGGACTAAACTTACTTTATACCCTTTCTGATATCATTACTATAATAGGAAGGCTCATAACCTCCTCCAGAACTGTGACATGTGATGTAAATAGAATTAATCTCATTTTAATCTTTGAGCATAAGAGAGAAATACAAAATATGAGACATACCACTTTCCAGTTGGATACCTGGAGCAGTAACAGCAGAAAATACTCTTGTTTGCCTGAACTCAGAAACAGAGTTTCTTGGATTGCTAGGATTATTATTTTTTCTATGTAGGACATCATCACTGGCGACACACACAAGGAGGAAATAAAATTATTGATTTGAACCTTTTTTCTTTTTCTAATGTAAATGTTTACAGTATAAATTTTCCTCTAAGCATGGCTTTACGTGTTTTCTGTTATTTAGTGGAGTGTTTCATAAATGTCAATATAATAGTGTTGAGCAAGTCTGCTGCATCTTTGCCGATTCTCTAACTGTAATACTTATTCTATTATTTACTGAACACAAAGGGTTTACGTCTGCAAGTGTAATAGTGGTTTTGTCTATTTTTCTTTTAGTTCTAACAATTTTAGCTGCAAATATTTTGAAACTCTGTTGGTAGGTACAAGCACTTTAAACATTTTTTTAGTGAAGCAACCCTTTTATAATTGTGTAATATTTCACTTTATTTCTTTAATATTTCTTTTTCTGCAGTACTATTCGTCTGATGTTAATATAGCTCTTCCAGATTTCTTTTGATTAGTGTTTTCATGGATATCTTTTTCCATTCTTTTACTTTTAATCTTTGTCATTGTATTTAAAGTGAGTTTGTATGTAGATGGGTCTTCTTTAAAAAAAAATCCATACTGATGCTTTCTGTCTTTAAATATCTGTGTTTAGACCATTTACATTTCATGTAACTATTAATATGTTTGTATTTAAGTCTATTACTTCAGTGTTCATTTTCCACTTCTGCCCCTTGTTTTGGTCTCTTATTATTCTATTATAATGTGTCTATTTGATTTTTGACTATTTCTTTTTGTATCATGTTTTTAGTGATTTCTATTAGGATTGCCTACTACTACTATGCTTACTACTTAATCTTTCACAGTCTATTTATATTTATTATACTGTTTCATGAAAAAATATAGAAATTGTATATAGGTTATTTCACCCTCATTCCTCCATGTTATAGTTGTCAGATGCCTTCTGTCTTTAGACTTTGAAAACTCCAACGGGGAATTTTATAACATTTTATTTCAACAGTCTATGCATTTTAAATAAATTAAGAAGAGAAATTATTGTGAATAATGCTTAAATTAACATGGAAATACAGACATCTATTTGAGATCCTGATTTCAATTCTCTTGGATATATTACCCAGAGAGGGGGTTGCTGGATTATATGGTAGTTCTATTTAAAATTTTTTGAGGAGCCTCCATAATGTTTTCTATAGCACTGCACCATTTTACATTCCCAACAACACTGTACAAGGATTTCAGTTTTGCCACAGGCTTTACCTATATTTAACTTTTCAAAAAATAATGATCATCCTAACATTTGTGAGGTGATATCTCATTGTGGTTTTGATTTGCGTTTCCCTGATGATTAGTGATACTGAATACCTTTTCATATACCTCATGGCTATTTGTCTGTCTTCTTGGGAGAAATGTCTTTTTGAGTCTTTTGCCCATTAAAAAAATTTGTTGTTGTTGTTGTTGCTGTTACCGAGTTTTAGGGTTCCTTACATATTTTGTATATTAGCCACTTATCAATATATGGTTTGCAAATATTTCTCCCTTTTCATAAATTGCTCCATTGCTGTATAGAAGCTTTTTAGTTTGATGTAATATTATGGGTCTATTTTTGCTTCTGTTGTCTGTGTTTTTGGTGGCATCCCAAGAAATCATTGTCAAGTCCAATATTATGAAGCTTTTTCTCTACATGTTCTTCTAGTAGTTTCACACTTTCTGGTATCATGCTTAAGTCTTTAATTCATTTTGAGTAAGATTTTGTGTATGGTGTTCAACTTTATTCTTCTTTGTGTGATATTACAATATGCAAGATATGGAAAAGAAAGTTAAGTGACAAATAAATAAATTGTGGTATATTCATACAATTAAATATTACTCAGCCTTGAAAAAGAAGAATATCCTGCCATTCATGACAACACGATTGAACTTGGAGGAGATTATGCTAGGTGAAATAACCCAGTCACAGATGGACAAATAATGCATGATTACACTTATTTGCGGTATCTAAAATAGTCAAATTCACAGAAGCAGAGAATAAAATAATGGTTTCCAGGGACTGAGGGGAGGGAGAAATTGGGAGTTGTTGTTCAATGGTTTTAAAGTTTTAGTTATGTAAAAATAAGTTCTAAAGGTCTGCTATACAACATAGTGCCCATAGTTAACAGTACAGGCTTGTGCACAGAAAAATTTATTGTGGGTAAATCTCATGTTAATTTTTCTTACAACGACAACAGCAGCAATAACAACAAAAACAAAGAGTCACAAGGAAACTTTTAGAGGTGACAAACATGTCTATTGCCTTGATTGTGATGATCGTTTCATGGTTGTATGCATATGACCAAACTCATCAAATTGCATATATTAAATATGTATAGTTTTTGTATATAAATTATAACTCAATAAAGCTGATTGTAAAAGAGAAATGAAAACTAGTTTCTCATATCTTATCACACGTTTACTATTTCTGTTGTTCTTCCTTTGTATTTGAAGTTACAGATTTTCCTCTGGTATCCTTTCCCTTCAGCCTGAATAACTTCCTTTAGGACTTCTTTATAGCAGGTCTGCTCACAATGAATTCTCTCAGTTTTCCATTTGAGAATGTCTTTATTTTACTATAATTTCTTTGTGATATTTTTACTGGTATAGAATACGGGGTTGCCAACGTTATTTTTCTGTTGGCGTTTTTAAAATGTAATGAGAGATAGATCATGCATTCTTACAGGTCACTGTAAGTACTCTGATGTTACTCTAAGAGAAATGGGAAGCTATTGCAAGGATTCGAGCAGATGAGTGACCTATCTATATTTGAAAGCTCTCATTGCTGCTGTATTAAGAATGTTCTGTAGGAGGACGAGCAGGGAAACCATTTAGAAGGCTATTACAGTAATTCATTGAGATGAGGGTTGCTTGACCAAAGACATAGCAGTGGTCAAACTTTAGGTCAATCTTTTAGTTAGGCCAACTGAATTTCTTGATGGATTCGACGTGAATAGTGAAAGAAAAAATAAGAGTCAAAGATAACTCTGAGGCTATGGGCAGAGATTCTGAAAGAATGAGATGCTGTCGATTGAATAACAATAGGTAATGGAAGCAGCATGTGGACAGTGAGAAGGAGAAAGATCAGGAGTCCACTACTGGTCACACTAATTTAAAATCCTGACCCTCTTCAATGCAGTATTTCCAGGCAGAAGAATAGTCATACAAGTCTGTCTCTTCTAGGTCTTGTCTGATGTGACCCAGTAGTAAAAGAAGGAATGTGTTGAAGTCTCTGTTTCTTCTCTGGAGTCAAGCACTCCTTATGGCTTTGTTCTTCCACCTTTCTCACTTTCATCAAAAGAGAGCTTGCTACAAACAGGTCAGGCTGTGCCCTTGAGTTGCTGAAGACCTCAGTGTCTCAGGAAGTTTGTGTTCAGCTCCTCCTGCAGTCCCAGGCACTGTGTCACTCGCAGCACAGAAGTACTCAGCAGCATCGCTCACATGGGCTGATGGCTTCCTCAGGTAGAAGGAGGTTTCGCTCTTCTTAAATTCAGCCTCAAAACCTTTGATGCCTTTAACCTGGGTGGCCCCTGATAGGTCCTTGAGGAGAAGCTCAAGGCTTTGGCTGGGGTATTGGACATACCAGAAGAGAGAAGGAATTCCACTATAGGAATAGTTGCACTTCAGTTCCAGAGGGTCTCTTTCAGAGACAATGATGTGGCCATCAAGCTGGGTCACCGACTGGGCTCTGGTTCCTCCTGCAACATCAACACTCTGTTAGTGAGACCAGAACAGATCTACCTGTAATGAGACAGAGTCTCTATTTAGATTCCGATTGGAACAATGTGCCTTGTATGGAGACGGGAGCAGGGTAACAATATTATTATACTTACTCAGTGTGAAGAGCATTCCAAGCAGTAGAATGACCACTAAGAGCATAGCTAGGCAGTGAGGAAGCTGAGAGCTCTATTCTAGAAGATCTCCTGAGTGGGAAGGAATGTGCCAGAGGATGGTGAGTCCTTATAATGGGGAAAATCTAGGATTCAAGAGTTTCCTGTTTAGGTAAGGCCTAGAGACCACTAGTAAGAGCTGCTCTCTTGACAACAACCCCTCTGGTGTTGATCCTACTCAGAATGTACACCTCAGTGAGCTGTCAGATAAAGCCTCTCAGGAAAGACAGAACTCTTCTTAGTAGAGACATTTCCAGTCTATGAAATATTGCCCTCTGGAGGTCAAATACGGAAACACACTGAGTCTTTCGGGTTTGTGCTCCATTTCCTTGGTTTAAATTTGTTAGCAGAATAATCTGATGGCGGTGTTTTCGGGGGTCTGCTTATGAGGAAGCTATTTTAATCTTATAAAGTAAATAATATTATTTAATCCTATGAATTAAGTAGTATTATCACCCTCATTTTATAAACGGGGAAACTAAAGCATGGAAGAAAAAATTCGATTTGTCCGAGATGTGGTAAGTGATAGTGATGTAGGTGATCCCCAAAACCAGCCCAACAGGTTTCTTGGCTTCACACAGGAAAGAATTCATAAGTGAGCTGACAGAGCAAAGTGAAGGCAAGTTTATTGGAGCTACAGAGTACAGGAAAGTGGTTGCTCCATAGACAGAGTAATAGCAGCAGCAGTGACAGCCCTTGTGGATTGTTGGATAGATATATATATGGCTATTCTTTGATGATATGCTAAATAATAAATAAATTCATGAATTACCTGGAAAAAGAGCCTGAACTGAGGGTTCCTCCCCTTTTGAGCCGTATAAGGTAACTTCTGGGGGTTGTCATGGCATTTGTAAACTGTCATGGTAGTGGTGGGAGTTTCATTTAGCATGCAAATGTATTATAATTAGTGTATAATGAGGAGTGGGGCCAATCAGAAGTCACTTTCATCTCCATCTTGGTTTTAGCTGGTTTTGGCCGCTCTCTTTGGTGCATCCTGTGTTGATCAGCTTCTGCTTTGTTCCAGTGCTCAGAAAACAAGTCCTGCTGATCTGCTATCTCAACAGAATTGGAGTTTGCCTCATCAGTATAATTTAATAATCCACATTATTGACCACTGATAACTATTGTATATTTTACACTATAGCCCTTTATAGTAGATCTTATTTATACTGAACAGACAGGAAATCAAGTCTTTATGAAGTTAAATAATTTGCCCAAGGACACACAAGGATTAGAATCCAATTCTTTTCCACTGCAAGCTCAGTTCCTTGCCCACTATGTTATCTGTGATGTAGCACTACCCTATGAGACTAGATGCAGTTTTACCAAGACAAATGCTTAGAGCAAAATTTAGAAGAGAATAGGGACTTAAAAAAATACTCAAAGAACCCAAATACTGAAGGTATAGATAGTGGAAAAAGTACTAAAGAAACCTTGAAGCTGGGCACAGTGGCTCACGCCTGTAATTCCAGCACTTTAGGAGGCAGAGGCAGGCGGATCACCTGAGGCCAGGAAGTCAAGACCACCCTGGTCAACATGGTGAAATCCCATCTTTACTAAAAATATGAATAATTAGCCGGGCCTAGTGGCTTGTGCCTGTAGTCCCAGCTATTTGGGAGGCTGGGACATGAGAATCACTTGAATCTGGGAGGCAGAGGTTGCAGTGAGCTGACATCATGCCACTGCACTCCAGCCTGGGTGACAGAGTGAGACTCTGTCTCAAAAAAAAAAAAAAAAAAAAAGAAAGAAAGAAAGAAAGAAAAAGGAAACCTTGAAGGGTTTTCAGGGAGGTAAGTGGCAAATCAGAAATGGCTGGATTTCTTAAAGAGAAGGAAAAAGAAATTCTAAAAAGAAATGAATGGCTAACAGAGTGAGTGGTAAATAAATGTCTATGAGATGATAACTTTTCAATGTCTATTGATTTTTTATTGGTGCATAATAATTGTACATATTTATGAAGTACATGCTACATTTTGACACATGCATACAATGTGTAATTATCAAATTATGGTAATTGGGTTAGCCATCGTTTCAAACATTTATTATTTCCTTGTATTGACAACCTTTCAAATGTAACTATTTTGAAATATACAATAAATTATTGATAACTATAGTCACCATACTGTGCTATTGAACTATTGATTTTTTTAACAACACAAAAATCATGATTTTGATCTTTTCAGCAAAAGGTCAACTGCAGTGGGAAGAGGCATTGTGATGAGACAAGGAAGAAAAAATTTGGATATAGAAATCTCCTTCTAGAGATTGCTGGATCATCTGCAGAGGAGAAAAGAGTCATGGTGTTAAACTGGATGAGGATGTTGAAGTGGTAGTGGTAGGATTTATAAAAATTGGGGTATATTTACATGCTTTACAAAAGAATGTATAAACAATGGATCAAAATTCTGAGGAGACAGATGGGATTGGAATATGGATTACGGTTAGAAGAACAAAGTTTTGATAGGAGGAAAAACAGTCATTTTCAATTTTATTGAAATGAAGGAGAAAAGGATTATAGTAGTTAGATTTAAGTGATTATTTGGAGTGTGAAGGTAGAAATGTGAAACACCTACTACCTTCTAATGGGATCTTTTTTCTTGTTATAAACAGAGATTAAATGTCTCCCAAGAGAGTGAATGGAGGAGGACCTGGGTTAGGAAGTCTGAGGTATGTGAGAAGTTTTGAAATAGCCCAGTAGAAAATGGCAGTGAGATGTGATTACAGAGAAGAAGAATACTTTCCTGGAAACATTGTGGGCCTAGTTAGTGTTGAAAGTAACAACATTTATTTATTTATTATTATTATTATTTGAGACAGAGTCACACTCTGTTACCTAGACTGGAGTGCAGTGGCATGATATCGGCTCACTGCGACCTCTGTCTTCTGGGTTCAAGTAATTCTCCTGCCTCAGCCTCCCGAAGAGCTGGGATTACAGGTGTGTGCCACCATGCCTGGCTAATTTTTTGTATTTTTAGTAGAGATGGGGTTTTGCTGTGGTGGTCTGGCTGGTCTCAAACTCCTGGCCTCAAGAGATCTGCCCACCTTGGCCTCCCAAAGTGCTGGGATTGCAGGCGTGAGCCACTACTCGTGGCTGGTAACAATATGTTATAATGACACCAATCTGCACACCTGTGTACTCTGATCAGACAAGAAATGCATTGTAATAAGGAAGATATGGATTCATGATTGGGAATTAATTAGATCACTGCTATGATGCAGAATTGGCATGAGAATAAAAGAGTTAATGACTAAAGATTGAAAGTAACAAGTCATAGAATCTAAGCATTATAGATAAGAAAATAAAAGATAAGAAGCTTCTGAGAAATAAGTTGAAAATAAAGGGGGACAAAGCTGGAGGCATCACATGCCCCAACTTCAAACTATACTACAAGGCTACAGTAATCAAAACAGCATGGCACTGGTACAAAAACATATACATAGACCAATGGAACAGAATAGGTAACTCAGGAATAAGGCTGCCCATCTATAACTATCTGATCTTTGACATCTTTGACAAAGCTGACAAAAACAAGTAATGGGGAAAGGATTCCCTATTCAACAAATGGTGTTTGGATAACTGACTAGATAAATGCAGAAGATTGAAATGGGACCCGTTCCCTACACCATCTACAAAAATTAAGTCAAGATGGATTAAAGACTTAAATGTAAAACCCAAAGCTATAAAAACCTGGGAAGACAACCTAGCAATACCATTCTGGACATAGAAAGGGGCAAAAATTTCATGACAAAGATACCAAAGGCAATTGCCACAAAAGCAAAATTTTACAAATAGGATCTGATTAAACTAAAGAGCTTCTAAACAGCAAAAGAAACTATCTACAGAGTGAACAGACAATCTACAGAATGGAAGAAAATTTTTGCAAACTATGCATCCGACAAAAGTCTAATATTCAGCATCTACAAGGAACTTAAACAAATTTACAAGAAGAAAAATCCCTAACAAAAAGTGAGCAAAGGACATGAACGGACACTTTTCAAAAGAAGTTTGTATAAGACATACATGCAACCAACAATAATATGACAAAAAGCTCAACTTCACTGATAGTTAGAGAAATGCAAATTAAAACCACAATGAGATTCCATCTCACACCAGTCAGAATGGCTATTAGTAAAAAGTCAAAAAATAACAGATGCTAGCAAAATTGCAGAGAAAAAGGAACACTTATATACTGTTGGTGGGAGTGTAAATTAGTTCAACCATTGTGGAAGACAGTATGCCAATTCCTCGAAGATCGAAGAACAGAAATACCATTTGACCCAGCAATACCATTTCTGGGTGTATACCCAAAGGAAAATAAATCATTCTATCATAAAGACACATGCTTGTGTATGTTCACTACAGCACTGTTCACAATAGCAAAGACATGGAATCAACCTAAATGCACATCAAAGACTGGATAAAGAAAATGTGGTATAGATACACCATGGAATCCTATGCAACCATAAAAAGAAATGAGATTATGTCCTTTACTGGAACACGGGTGGAGCTGGAGGCCATTATTCTCGGCAGACTAACGCAGGAACAGAAAACCAAATACTGCACATTCTCATTTATAAGTGGGAATGAAATGATAAGAACCCATGGACACAAAGAGGGAAAAACACACACTGGGGCCTACTTGAGGGTGGAGGGTGGGAGTAGGGATAGGATCAGGAAAAATATCAAATGGGTACTAGATTTAATACCTGGGTGACAAAATAATCTGTGCAAGAAACCCCCATGACACAGAATTACCTATATAACAAATCTGCACAAGTTTACCTATATAAAAAAACTATTTTAAGTTCAATACCCCTGAACTTAAAACAAAAGTTAAATAAGAAAAGAAAAAGAAAAGAAAGGTGTCAAGGGACTAAATGACCATTATAGTCAAAGAACAAATACAATGTGAGTAACTGAGGGTGAGAATCTCAGGGTGGGAGGTTTTAGACTGCAGGTAAGATTTCAGAGGTGGAACAGCACATTGTCATAAGACCTGTCTAGATGGTGGCTATGGAAGTTAATGGCTAAAGGGGATTCAAATTAATGGTCTTTAAAGTTGATGAGTTTGGGATTCTCACTGAATGGCTCATGCGGATATTTAAGTCATGCGGTATTTAGGTTACAGTGGAATATGTGTCATACCTTTCAATGTGAGGAGGGGTGTTTGCTGTTTATGAGGATGGTAGTGACAAGAGGAAGAACAGTAGAACAAAAAGAATGGGCCTCAAAGCTAATAGCCTGGATTGTACTGGGGGACAAAGAGTATGCTGTCGATACCTCTAAAGCCAAGGTGTTTTAGATGCAGGAGAATGCCTAAAATCTGCAGTGGTACATCTGTGTTTAACGGATGTACTCTTATTCAGGTAATAGCCTGGGAACAAGAAAGAAAAACTAGGATAAAAACACTTAAATTTTTAGTTTTAGTTCACAGATCCCTTTGTAGTTAATATGACGCCACTGTATTATTTTTGTTTTTATTGTATCCTCATAGCAAATCTAACTCATATCCCTAGTATTGTATTGTATCCTTAGTATTTGCCAGTAAAATCCTCATAGCGAATCTAGCTCATGTCTCTAGTATTTTATTGTATCCTTAGCATTTGCCAGTAAAATTTTCCAGTTATAAATAAATATATTTGTTCAGTAAATATTTTCTGAATACTTACTATTTGCCAGGCAGTGCTCTAGATACACACTGGGGCCTACTTGAGGGTGGAGGGTGGGAGTAGGGATAGGATCAGGAAAAATATCAAATGGGTACTAGGTTTAATACCTGGGTGACAAAATACCTCACTGAGGATACTTCAGTGAATAAAAACCAAAAATACAGGCTTCAAACTTCTGTGTGTTCAAATACAGGAGAGTAGAGGATGGTATTAAGCAAAAGGTAAATGAGATTAAAGACTGTGAGAAAGAGAAAAGGATTGTGAATAAAGTGACTGTAAGGACCTTGAAAGTGATATGTCAATCTTTGGAAACTGCTACCAGCACATCTCAATTGCACTTTCTAAGATTTGTGTGTAGATATCTGTTCCCTTATCTTTCACTCATGGAATCAAAGTAATTTCCAAGTGTGATCATCATAGTAATTTACATTTATCTATCCATTCTATGGACCAGAACAATTCCTCAATCTGTGTGAAGTTTCCAAGAATACTTGGAAGCCACTCAGATCCAGCATCAAACTCCTTTTTCCTACCTCCTTTGCTTTATGCTCTAATTTCTTCAATATCCATTCTGCTTGGGAAATGTATGGCTAATAAAGAGCTGAAGATGTGTTAGAGTTCTTCCACAATCAAAACACACATTTTGACTGCTATTTGAACGCTTAGGGGACTAGCATTACCTTTCTATATGATTAAGGACCGTTGATTTTCTCAACTCATAACTCACAATTTCTACCCTAACACTCCTGACCTTTTGCTCTAACATGTGTCTTGGATGGTAACTATAATTCATTCCACTGATGCTTTATTTCATTCATTATTTTGGAGTTTTCTTCTTGTGACTACTTCCAGTAAGACGAGGTTAAACAATGTGTGTTCAGATTTTAGTGTTTGACAATCTCAGGTTTAAAAATAAATTTAAAATTGATGCTAACTTATTAATACTGTGAATATTAGCAGGTTTTTAAATTTCTTTGAGACTCGGTTTTCTAATCTGTAATATGTATCTCAAAATAATTCTCAACCAAATGGTAATGAATATTAAAATATGTAATATACTTAGGAATTTCCTATAAAGATATTGACCTTCAAGGCCTAAAGGAAAGGAATACTTGATAGATTAAACTATGTAAACATTTAAAACTGCATTAAAAATACACAAGAAAAAAAGGTAATGTTAGAATAAAATATTCAAACAAATATAAAATAATGTATTATTTAAGGTATGAAGCTAATTCTTACGAATGAAAAGAGAAAGGAAAACAACTAAATAGAAAAATGTTCAAAAGGTAGGAATCAGCATATTGCCAAATGAAAAAACGCCAATACATGTAGAAAAAAGTTGCTCAAAAACGCTATGAATCAGGAAAAATGACCAAAGATAATATATCTTTGGATTATTAAAAACTGGGCTGGGTGTGGTGGCTGATGCCTATAATCCCAGCACTCTGGGAGGCCAAGGCTGGCAGATCTCTTGAGCTCAGGAGTTTTGAGACCAGACTGAACAACATGGCAAGACTCTGTCTCTACAAAAAGTAGCCAGGAGTGGTGGTGTGTGCCTGTAGTCCCAGCTACTTGGGAGGCTGAGGTGGGAGGATTGCTTGAGCTTGGGAGGTGAAGGTTGCAGTGAGCTGAGATCCGGCCACTGCACTCCAGCCTGGGTGACAGAGTGAGACCCAGAATCAAAATAAATAAATAGAATAATACAATAAAATAAAAATAAAAACTGTCAGTAATTCTCAATTTTTATAAGAATGTAAAATGAGTTCTTTCACCTACTGGTGGTTGGAAGCTATTTAACACATTATATGTATATTTATTAATTATATGATAATTATGATAGATAATTATGTGTATAATAATACGTATATATGTATTATATGAAGTGTAGTTATATCATTTGGAGGGTAAATGGCCACTTTTTCCAAAAATTTTAAATGCATCTTCCTTTTGACATAGCAATTTCAGTTTTAGAAATCTCATTAAAATAAACACTTCCACACACACGCAAACTAAGGTGAATCTATAAAGAAGTAGAACACATAATTCTTTGTGATAGTGAGGCAATAGAAACAAATATGCATCAACAGAAAAGCAATTATATGATGGAATGTCTCAAAGTACTAAATAAGCACCAAAAAGAATAAAGTGAACTTCTATACTGATAGAGAAAGGTCTCTAGGACACTTTATTAAATGAAAAATAAATGGCAAGTTAAAAAATCTAATGAATCCAATTTACATGACAAAACTGTGTGTATGTATGCAAGTTTGTGTGCAATTGCATAAAATGATATGCAATGATATATAACTGAAATTAAACAGACTATCACGATATACCTTAAAGTGTCACAGCCAGTGTTCTTTGAGAAGAGTGGTGTGAGATAGGGAATAATGAGGAAATGCAGGTAGGTCTTTCGTCTTTGCTTTAACTGAGTCTTATATGGTGAGATGGATTTGTGTGCCGCTTAGGAAATAAAACATGATGAGGTCCGTTTATAGATTCAAGACTTCAAGAAAAATAAGAATAAATTAATATTCATTTGATTTTTGTTC
This sequence comes from Piliocolobus tephrosceles, assembly GCF_002776525.5. Taxonomy (NCBI): domain Eukaryota; kingdom Metazoa; phylum Chordata; class Mammalia; order Primates; family Cercopithecidae; genus Piliocolobus; species Piliocolobus tephrosceles. The sequence continues at coordinate 124,161,160 of NC_045439.1, forward strand.
CTTTCCAAAAAGAAAAACCTTCATCACAAATACTCATGCTCTAGTAACTAGTGTTACTGCACTAGTAAGAAGGAACATTTCAGGTTTTTCTTGCAGAAAAATCAACTCGTTTCTGGTAATTGGATCAACTATAACAGCATGCATTTTGAAGCTTGAACTTGCCCCTGGATCCAGAGGAAAAAAGCCTTGGGACAAGCAGAATTATCTTGATTTTCCTTATCTGTTCACTTTTACTAACAAACTGAAATGAACATTTTTTTTTGACATAAAGAGGAGTCATGAGAATTCTTAACCCTCTTCATTTTATTGCTGTGTTCAAATTATGACTCGCTTTATTGCTATGTTCAAATTGTAGCCCCTTTATCATATTTCTCAGCCACATCAACAAATCTCCCTTATTTACTTTTCCTTCTCTCCTTCCCTTCCTTTTCCTCTTTTCTTGTTGCTTTTTGACTCCTATCGACATTTTGCTCTAGATGAATGCTACCCTCCTCCTCACTTGCCACCAGGGAGATATTGCACAGGTGCAGCCCCAGCTGTCCCAATGTGCGACTCTCACGATGCAATAGTACACAGCAGTGTCTCTCAGCGTAGCGTGGGGCAGGATCAAGGTGCTGGACTTTCTGTCTTCTGTGATGATCAGAGAGGCCATTTCATTGGTTTCATTGTTTTTTAGACCATGAATGATATACTGTGGCCCCTGGGAGTGAATCTGTCGATACCAGTATACGTACTCATTTCCACTGATGGTAGAGTGATTACAAGGCAGGTTTGCAGCTCTTCCTTCAGCGCAATCCATGGAGGTGGGTTGGGTGGTCTTAGCATCAACTATAGCCCCTAAGGGGTCAAGAAAATCAGATTAGCTTCTGACTCTCAAACCAATGTAATTCTGTGGATCAAGGATACAACACTTCCTTAACCCTTCAAAACTTTTATGTCCTGCGAGAACACGAAAAAATAGCATTGGTGTTAATCATGAAGACCAAAGATACATGCCAATAATCATAGACTCTCTAGGCTGTATTCCACAGGCTCTTGACTTAATAAACCCATAGATTTCTTACAACCAAATACTGCCAAGGACTCTTCTGGGATTATGGTTATGATCTAGCCTGGTATGTAGATGTATGTATGTACTTCCTAGACAAATGCACAGAACAATTCTCAATTATATCTAGTATGCTGGATAAAGCACAGGGAGCACAGAGGGCAAACCACCCTTCGGGGTCCCTTGTCCTCCGAAGCCCTCCCTAGATAGACACAGAGCACTTACCAAAGGTCAGAAACACAGTTACTCTTGCCACCAGCCTCATACTTCAAGGACAAATGAGGATTGTGGACCCAGAGTTCAGTTTTTGTATCTGATTCTAGGTTTAAAGAATTTCCAGAGAACAGAAGCAACAGCTACTGGTAAAGACTTGCAAGGAGTGCAGCTCTCATTGTGTTGTTGTCAGGATCTTGTCAGCCAATGATAGAGCAGTTGCTTTTCTGTGTCTTCCTCTCCAGGTTCAGCCACGTTCCTGAGAAGACAGTGAGGATATCAACCAGACATCCTCAACTCAGGGGGTGTCTACTGAAATCATTTATGAGGTTTAAAGTCTAAAAGGCTGGCACTGAATGAGGAAAATCGATCATAAGGATGTATCTATCCAGACTTTTTGTTCCATCATTCTTTCCTCAATGTACCAAATAAATTGTCCTCTGCTCCATGGAGCTTGTGGAAAGTGTCATTAAATCCCAGAAGCCTATACTGAGCTCTGTGTTGTAAGGAGATTAAAATTCCCATCTACATTCTAGAAAATGGGAGTGAGGTTCAAAAGTAGGAAGTGATGTGCTCAGGGGGAAAATAAGCATTAATAACATTGACACTGAAAGCTAAATCTCCCAAAACTCGGGTTTTCTATAGAGGTCCCTGGAATCATGTATTGACTGTTGTCTAAGTAGACATTTCTCAGTGCATCTGTTCTTGATATAGTGACTAATGACATAAATGGTGCTGGTTCTCATCCACCTTAAACTCTCTGGCCTTAAAGTTCATTTCCTAATTTCTATGCTCATGCTTATGGCTACTGTGTGCACCAGGGACACTGAGGCAGAAGGAAAAGAGACCAGGAAAAGCAAACAAGTTGCGGGGGGTGGGGTGGGGGGGGGGTGGGAGGTGGTAACAATAGGCAAAGGAAAGGAAGAGAAAGGTATAGGGAATAGGGGAGGTAGGAAATGATTAGGGAAGTGAAACTTGGAGAAAGCAGTGTTAAGGGAGGTGCTCTGAGAAGACTTAGTACATCGGTGTAAGAGTCCCGGAACTCTTGAAGCCATAACACACTTAATAAGAGATCATAAAATACAATTTGTCTAAAGAGGATAAAAGCGTATCTTTGTTTCCTGTTTTCTGTGGAACTTTAGTGGAAAACATAAGCTTAGTGTCCCCTCTCCAAGAAAGAAACCTGAGTTTTAAGGTGAAGCAGCCCCCTCTTGTGACTGACTGAATGAATGAACTGTGTAGCTATAATCAGGCAAAAAGTCAGCCAGCAATCTTCTGACTCTTTCATCAGGTTTGAAGGTAGATACTTAGTTTTAATACCTCTGTACTCATCTTTGTTTTATCAGTCCTCTAACACTCCGAGAAAGGTTTTTACCTATTTTTAAATTACTTTGTTATTTCAATAATATTCCCATTATAATTCTCAATTGCTGACGTGGAGTTAATTTCTCTTTTGCTTCTAATCATCCCATAATTAAAGGCTGGTTCAAAAGGCCATACCATTCAATGCTTATAAGAGATATTGGCACGGAATAAGCACTCAATAATTACTTGTTTCATGAATGCATAGATGAGTCATAATTGACAAATTTACTGAACTTATGCTGAGCAAATCTTTAAATTATTCTATATGCACTCTTTCAGTCATCTGGAATACATTTTGAACCAAAGACTACAATGGGGTAAACATAGGGTCAGATTTGTAGGCAAAAATTCAATGATAGACAATAAATTTCCCCAACATGGGTGTGAAAAATCAAGCCACAAAGACATGGAGTAAAAGTCTTAGTAATAATATTCCATTCATTTAAAAAATATTCACTAAGAGCCTACTCTGTACCAGATCATAAAGATGCAAGTTAACAGGACAGTACTGCTGAAAATATAAGAAGAAACAGACAATTACTTAAAGTAGGGAGGACTATATCATGTTGTTATATTAACAAAGGGAGAAGAAAAGTAATTAACACAATTTCCTTTTTGCTTTTGGTTTGATCACCTTTATATTTTGGAAGACAATTGAGGTTACTAACAGGTGATATTTTTAATGGTATTGAAAATCATTAAGTATTTTGCAAAGCTCTAAGAAATAAAAAATATATTTGTCCAATCTATTGAGTGTTCGCAGAGTATCTTACATTTTAGAAGATTATATGATCTCTAAGATCATAACGGGTAAGGTTTTCTCCTCCTTTGCTTGATGAAAAACCAAAATAATGGGTTCAACCTATTTTAAACTTCTCTGTTATTTACCATCATAAAATATACACAAATCTATTATTAAAATTTTAAATTTATCAAAACTTACACACACACGAGAATTTGATACAAGGCCAGTACCCTCACATGATGAATACTCTCAACAATTTAGACATGTAGAAAAGAGTCCTTAATCTGATAAACAGTATCTATAAAAATATCCAAGGCTAACATTGTAATTAATGGTAAAATACTGAACATTTTTTCTCTGAGTTTAGGAACAAGCTACATTATCACACTTCCATTTATTATCACATTGGAATAACTGGCATCAAGTCAGGAAAAAAGTAAAATGCATAAAGTCAGGAAAGGAATAAGTAAAACTACTTCATAGATAATGTAATTTGAATATAGAAAATTTAAAAGAATCTGTAAAGAAACTGCTAGAACTAATGGATGAATTCACAGTCATTGAATAAAAAATTCCATTCTATTTCTAGATTCTAGCTAAAAGCAATTGGAAAATAAAATAAAAATGCCATTTACAATGAAATAAGCAAATGAATGAATTTAATTAAGGATAGGAAAGTTCATTAAAATGAAAATTATAAAACATTAATAAAAGGGATTAGGGAGGACCTAAATAAATGAAGGGCTATATTTATAAATCTAAGGAATCCATATGTTAAATTATCAGTTTTCTCAACCTTATCATAAACTCAGCAAATCTGAATCAAATTACCAGAAACTTGTTGTGGTAGAAGTTTGAGAATCTATTTTGCAATATCTATGGAAATTTAAATCCTATAACAAGTTAGATAACCTTGAAAAAAAAAGGTGGGCGATAGCTGGAGGAATTGCATTTCCAGATTTCAAGACTTATGTGAAACCTCAGCAATTAAGAGAAAATGGCCTATTGGTCTGAGAATTGTTAAAAAGACGATCTAACAGAATCATGTCCAAAAGAAGATGAACACACATGTAATGACTTGATTTTCTCCAAAGGTGCCAATGCAATTCAGTGGGGAAGAAATAGTCTTTTCAATATAAATGCCAAAGTAACTGTTTAATTATATATATTAACACACACACACAGACACACACAGACACAGACACACACACACACACACACATATTCCAGATGGGTCAGAAACCTAAATGTGAAGAGTGAAGCTATAAAGTTTTAAAAGAAGACACAGGAGAACAACTGTATTATATTAGAAGTGGACAACAGCATTTTTTAAAGTACACAAAAAACCCTAATCATAAAGAAAGAAAAATAAATTACAGTGGAAACTGTAGTTGACACTTGAACAAGTTTGGACTGTATGGTTCCACCTATATGTGAACTTTTTTTCAATAAATATATTGGAAAAATGTTTGGAGATTTGCAACAAGTTGAAAAAACTTGCAAACACACAATGCAGTCTGAAAATATCAATAAAATTAAGAAAGAGATATGTCATGAATGTGTAAAATGCATGTAAATACTAGTCTACCTTATCACTTACTACCATAAAACATACACAAATTTATCATAAAAATTTTAAATGTATCAAAACTAAACACAAAAGCACAGACCGTATGTGGTGGCACTTGGAGTCTGGAGAAATGCACACAAACTTAAAGATGCAGTATTAAATCACAACTGCATAAAATTAACTATAGTACATACTGTACTACTGTAATAATTTTGTAGCCACCTTCTGTTGTTATTGCAGTGAGCTCAAGTTTGTGAATATCTACTTAAAATGCAATGCTAATTATCTCCACATGAGCAGTTCATATCTCCAGCCACTTGTCCATTGTAGTAAAAAGTCATCTCTCACAGTTCTCACATACTTTTCACTTTAGTTTAGTGCAATAGTGTAAACCTTGAATAACACCATGGGATCCATACAGAATTCCACTAGTGATGTTGGATGTGCTCCCAAGAAGCAGAGAAAAGTCATGACCTTACAAGAAAAAACTTAATTGCTTGACATTAAGCTGCAGCTGCAGTTGCAGTTGCCTGCAATTTCAGACAGATGATTCATCTTGTAAACAGACTACATAAACTTACAGAACTGCTATATACAGTATGGTACTGTAAACATATTTTTTCTTCCTTATGATTCTCCTAATATCATTTACTTTTCTCTAGCTTGCTTTATTGTAAGAATATGGTGTATAATACATACGACATACAAAATATGTGTTAATTGACTGTTTATGCTATCAGTAAGGCTTCTGGTCAACAGTAGGTTATCAGTAGTTAAGTTTTGGGGGAGCCAAAAGTTGTATACAAATTTTTGAATGCATGGGGGTTGGTGCCCCAAACCCTCATGTTTTTCAAGACTCATCTGTACATAAGGACCCAGAAGTCCAACCCCCTTCTGGCAGTTTGATGATCCTCCCTGCCCTCTGATGTCAATGAGGCTGAATGGTGACAGTGGGTTCTATCTCTACCAGGTAGTGAGGTGGTGTTCCCCTTCCCCTGTTGGAGTGGCGTCAGAGAAAGGAGATAAAACAAAAATTTTAAATAAGATCCAGAGTTTCAAACACAATACTTAAATGTTCAGATTTCAATTAAAAAATGCACTCAATATACTCAGAACCAAGAAGATCTCAAACAGAATTTTAAAGAGACAATCAATAGGTGCCAATCCTGAGCTGAAAGTGATGGTAAAATTACCTGATAAAGATATGAAAACAGCCCTGACGAAAATGTTTCGAAGAGCAACTACAAACATGCTTGAAACAAATGAAAAAACAGAAAGCTTCAGGAGGAAATAGAAAGTCTAAGTAAAGAAGTAAAATACATAAAAAAGAACCAAGATATAAAATGGAAACTTTAGAATTTAAAAATATAGCTGAAATAAAATGTCCACCAGATGGGCTCAATAGCAAAATGGAGGTGATAGAGAAAATTATTAGTGAACTGGAAGATAGAACAAATGAAATTACTCAATCTGAATAACAAAGGGAAAATAGAATGATATAATAAAAATGAACCAAGCCTCAGGGAATTGCAGGACTATAACAAAATATCTAACATTCCTTTCATCATAGTACTAAAAAATAAAGGGGGTAGGACTGAAAAAGTATCAAAGAAGTAAAAGCCAAAAACTTCTCAAATTTGGCAATACACAAAATATAGCAGAATGCTGAGTTTAAAACGTCAGTCCCCAAAGATAATTTATACAATGTATATGAAATTACAAAATTATAACAATGAAGGACAGATTAATAGTTCCCAGGGATGAAGGAGGGGATGGGAGCAGACAGGAAATTAATATGGCTACAAAAGGACAACAGAAAGCACCCTCGTGGTAATAGAAATGTTCTGTGCCTTGACTGAGTCGGCGTCAATATCCTGGTTGTGATATTGTACTATGGTTTTACACCCTGGAGTAAACTGAGTAAAGGATACATATGACCTGCCTTAAATTTTTAAAATATATGTGAATTTATAATAATCTCAAAATTTTAAAGTTTAATAATACATGCCAACAATATTAAGTACTAGCAAGGTTATAGAGAATTGAAACTCTTTTCCATAATGATATAACCTCAAAAACGGCTTGGAAGCTTCTAATAAGGTAAAGGTATGCCTGTCCTATGCCCAGTGACTCTACTACAACAATAAAACTTATATAAGGATGTTCAACAATTTCACATGTTCACAAAAAGACTTACATAAGAACATTTGTAGTACTTGTATTTATCATGGCCCCAAACTCGAAACAACACAAATTTCTACTACCAAAGAAGTAGATAAACAAGATTGCATATTCATACAATGGAACAGTGTTCAACATAAGAAACACATAAAAATGTAATGTATGATTTCATTAATATGAAATTCAAGAGAAAGCAAAACTAATCTAAGGCAATAGAAATCAGAATAGTGGTTATCTCTAGGGGTAGGTATTGAGTGAAAAGAGGAATGAAATAATGCCTGGGTTGGTGGAAATATTCTGCATCTTGATTGGTGGAGGATTATTACACAGGGATGTGCATAACTAAACATTCACAAACATTTGATGAATGTTAGTGCATTTTACTGTATGTGTATTATGCCTCAATACAAAAACCAAAGAGATATACTGACAGAACTAAATATGGTGACAACGCAAATACTATATCTTTCCTACTATCAAGACCACCTAGGTTTCCCAGACATTTCTTATCTACTTTGCTGAAGGTCTTTCAGGCTTTTGAATCAATTCGAATAAAGTAACCACAGGCTTGTGCTTTGCTGTTGGGCATCAGAAAGCACTCAAGTCTCCTAATAATTTTATTTATGTATCAACCTGTACCTATGAATGTTATAAAAAACATGAGTTCAACTCCACTGGGTCTGCATAGATTTCTCCCTTCATTATTTATTACTTTTCCCAACAGTGAGAAATCTGGCTCTCATGATTCATGATCTATTATATATTTTACCTATATACATTTGTTCAATCCAAATGCTCACATAAATTAGTTTAAGAATTGCTAACCCATACCCCTTGAGAAATAAATTTATTACCTACAGAATGGTATTTGTGTGCCATTCTTTTGCCTTTAGTCTTATAGTATCTACTCAAAATACTGTTTTCAAAAATTATTTAGGTTAGTTATTTTCTTCCACATTAAAGACAGTGTCACTGTGTTTACATTATTCACTATAATATTGTTGGATGCATTTGTTACAGTTTCTATTTCTTTTGGGGTTCCACTCACATTCTAGTTATCTTACACAGTAAGATTTACTTTTTGTGGTATACAGGTCTATGGTACAGTTCTCACCAACCCTTTGATCTGTTTCCTATCTTTATAGTTTTGCTTCTACTCATACGTATTAATAACATAAATAAACTCACACAATATGTAGTCCTTTGGACTTAGTTTCTTTTATTTACCAAGACACGTTGACTCATGTTCTTGCATGAGTCAGTATTTCATTTCTTTTTATTGCTGAGTAGTACTCAGTCGTATGGATGAACCACAATGTGTTTAATCCTTCTCCAGTTGAAGGACATCTGGTGGTTCCCAGGTTCAGTAATTATGAATTAAGCTTCCGTAAACATTCACATGGAAATTTTTATGTGAACATAACCTTTATTTCTCTTGGCTAAATATGCAGGAGAGAGATTGATGAATCATATTGTAAGTGAAGTTTAATTTTATAAGAACTGCCAACCTGTTTTACAAAGTGCTGAGCATTTTTCTTTCCTATCACCAATATGTGAGAGTTCCAGCTGATGTGTAGCCTAACCAGTACTTGATGTTGTCATATATTTGAACTTTATCCATTCTTACAGTTGAGTAGATGTAAGTTACTTAATATCTTGAGATTTCAATTTCTTTCTTTGTAAGTTGGAAATTATGATACCTGCTTCATAAAGCAATATTATCCTTACTTGTTTTTAATCTTATCTCCTGTGAGTGAGCAAGAAAAGCAGAGATGTAGACTAATGGACCCCATCATTGTAAAGGATAGAGAATCACTCTAATCACTCTAGACAGCATGGAGATACAGATTGGATGTGACCAAAAAAAGAAAGAAAGAAGGATAGAAAGAAGAAAGAAAGAAAGATAGAAAGAAAGAAAGAAGGAAAGAAAGATAGAAAAAAGAGATAGAAAGAAAAGCATGATTAATGCCTTCTGAAGGAGGTCTTTCATTTTATTTTATTTTTATTTTTTATTTTTATTTTTTTGAGACAGAGTCTCCCTCTGTCACCCAGGCTGGAGTGCAGTGGCGTGATCTATGCTCACTGCAAACTTGAAGGAGGTCTTTTAAGCAGAGTCTACAGATGTGTTCTTGTATAGTAGTCAGGTGTAGTCTTTGTGAAAACCTTCCAAAAAAAATCCTATGAAGAACGGGTTTTGGAGGAACAAGCCAAACACTTCAATTTGACACTAGAGTCAAATTGAAATTGTCAGTCCACCCCTTGTTTCTGTACATGGTGTCTCCCAGACAGAAAATATTGGAGAATCAGAGGATGAGAGCCCCTCATGTGTGCTTAATAAAAGATACACTGGGAATAAAAGAGAAACAATCAGTGAGGGAAACCAAGAAATATCGGACCATACTCTCCTGAAATTTGGTAAAGAATCAAAATGAGATCCTAATTATACTGGTAAGGTGGTGTGTGTGTGTCTGTGTGAGTGTGTATGTGTGTGTGTGTTTTCCTTCTTATGTGAATCATCTCTGGCAGCTGTTTTGATGGATGAAATCATTCCCCTGCTGGCAGTAAAGGTCATTTTTTGATCTTTCCAGAATTATTTATGAGGTCTTTTATAATTCATGTCTATTTTCAAGTGCTTGTGATTTTGTTAATTAGTATTATTTTTTACTTTGGCATGATTGTAGCAGAAACACACAGAAAATATATGAAAGGAAAAAGAGAAAAGAAGGAAAACTTCTTGGGAGAAAGACCCACCTGCCCCCCATCCCCCAAAAAAGGTAATAGTTTGAGACGATCAGTGTGCAAAAGGGCCAAGGCTATGATAGAAGAGGAGAAAATAATTTTTACAATAATTTTAACATAACTGCTTTTGGCACAACTCTGAAATAGCCTTGGAAATGTTATAATGGATGAAAACAACTATTAGATAATTATGGTGCTCTTAGAAATTAACCTAAACATGCGTGTGCTCCCATCCATATTTTTCTATATACATGTTGTTTTGTTTTACAAGTGGCATAGTACTATTTTGTATTTGACTTTGTTCATTTGATAAATTAAATTAATTCTTATGTTACAACATTTTCATCACAACAATTTTATGGCTACAAAATGTTTTATTAGAAAGGTGTAAAAACTTTATTTGACCATTTAGCTTACCAATATCACTTGATTTTAATGTATAAACTCTCCAATACAGTTGTATTTTTTATCCTGTCTTTCCCAGGATAAAAATCTTTGTTAAGTACTGAGAAATAAAGTAATTGATCAAATCAGTGAACACACTTTGAAATCTGTGGCTAACATTTCCCGGTAGTTAGACCAATGAACATGGCTACCAGAACTTGAATCATCAGCTTCATCTGGGCTTGGGGAATATAACTGCAGTCAGAAGAGTGAAAAAGAGACCATGCCTAAATCTCTTCATGGGTCACTTCCAGTTTCATCTAAACTCCTCATTTTAAAAAGAGCTCTCTGCACTCAGTTCTCTGGAAAGGTGGTTACCGCATGCATAATCTTTATGCTATGTTGGACTGCATTGCATTGAAGCAGATGAATTCTACAGAGGTGACTCTTCAGGAGTTGGTCGTAAACTTCTTTTAAGTTTTGTGTACATAATGAAAAATGTTTAATTTTCAAATCTTCCACAATACAATTGAGCTAAAACCTTAAAGAAACTGCTTGGAAACCTCTGCTACCACCCAAACAGGGGTCCCAAACTCTCGGCGGAGGGGAATCGGTAACCTTCTGTGGCCTGTTAGGAACCTGGCCGCAGAGCAGGAAGTGAGCGGCAGGTGAGCATTATTGCCTGAGATTCGCCTCCTGTGAGATCAGCAGCAGCATTAGATTCTCACAGGAGCCCGAACCCTATTGTGAACTGCGCATGCGAGGAATCCATGCTGCTCGCTCCTTATGAGAATCTAATGCCTGATGATCTGAGGTAAACAGTTTCCCTCATGGTTAGGGGGATCCCTAAACCATCCCCCACCCTGCTCCGTGGAAAAATTGTCTTCAACAAAACTGGTCCCTGGTGCCAAAAATGTTGGGGACCACTGTACTGAAAGATGAACTCAGACTTTTTATGTAAATATCTGTATCACAATTTGTTAAAATCCACCGATTCTTCCTAAGACAATTCGAATTCTTTGAGACACCTGTGTAGAAGAAAACCGGTAGTTAAGTTTTAGGAAATAAAACTGCTAAACTCTTCCAGGTCTTAACAGAGTGAATTTCTACATGCATTCCTACTGCCATAGGGAGGAGTTGCTCGATATCCTCACAGACATTGTGACTTTGGCTTTCTCTGGCTCCTGCTCTTTGGGGAGAGTAGGATGATCTGCTCCTGAAGACCCAGGGCAAGATTTGGAGACAGGCAGCAGGTGCTTGGGGAGCACTGTGCCCTGCGCAGAAGTAAGTTCCTATATCTGTAGTCTGGGTGGCTGTGATGTGCAGGGAGCTGTTCTTTTTTGCTTCTCCAAACTGAAATGTCAGTCTTTTCTGCTTCTTCACTTCTCCATTCTTCACTAACATTATCAAAAAAACGGGATGTTCCCCAGGCCTTTGCTTATACCACTGTATATTGCTTAAAGTAGTTGAGGAATTGCAGTACGTGGTGAAGTCCTCTCCTTCTTGTACATGCTGGTACTGAGGAATTTGCATTATTTGTTGTCCATTCACCTCTGTTTAGAAAGACAATGGGAAGCATCACATAAAATCAGAGTAGATATTTAGTCCCTGAGCTACACGGGTCTCTCTCACTTCTCTTTTCTTTTTTTCCTTTCTGTCCATGTTTCCCTTCCCATCTCCCTCAACCTTTATTCTTTCTGTCTCTTTCTCTGTTTCTCTCCCTTTCTCTTAATTCTTGTTTTTCAAACAGAAAGTCCATTCCCTGCCTGTAGATACTTCTCTATCCTGTTGGATTTATTCTCTGGAAGCAGTCAGGGACATCTCAAACTCACGTGACAACTGCATCCATAAGACCAACACTGATGTGATGAGTAGCATCTCCCTCTCCTTCCTCTTCATCCAACTGCTCCTAAATGGGTTGCCTGGCATAAACTTCTTCCAGATCAATAGAAATAGTTGCAGTCTATTTTGGAAAGCAGATGTGTGCATTTTGGAAAGAAAGGGGAGGTGACTGCAAGTTAAGAAAACCAATCAGACTATTTTGCCCACCCACTTCAGAGGACAGTCTATGTTTGCCGATGCTGCCCCCTTGTGGCTGGACTCAAACATTGCTCGTTTGACAACATTATTTTATTAATAAAGTTGCTTTGTAATTTAGGTGGTATGTATGTGTGTCAAGGATTGGAAGGAAAGAGCTTACTGATAGTGACATTGTTCAAGGAGAAATAACTTGCCTCTTAAAATGGAGTCTGTGATTTAAAACTAGGGCATCCAAAGAAAAGAGAAAGTTCCATTTTGTCACTTCCATCGTCATTAAGAATCAGCTTGTGCCATTTAGCACGTGCTTGTAAGTGCGCTAATGGGACATATTAGGTCACAGACACTTTAATAAATGTGGGAGACACTTGTGATTTATTGTTAGACAACCCATTACCTCAAAACAGGAGATAAGAAATACATATTTCTCTTTTGTCACCCAGATTTCCCTGGTAAACTATCCAATTTAGAAATCGTATCTACCACCCCATTGTGTTACTTTTACATATGCCAGCAGTGATGAGGGAAGACATTAATATAATTATAAAAAAGTCTTATGTAACAGATAATCAATTTCTATAGGAAGGCTTCCATAAACAAAACACTTGGATAAAGTAGCTTTCTGTTCTGATCTGGCTGATAAACATCTACAGTGTGTGGTGGAAAAGGTTGGAAGATAAAAACAGAAAGTAACTTAAAAAAGCTGCAGGCTCCCACAGAACTTCAGCCACACTTATTGCCCTGTTTATACCTGTATAACTACTGATTAATTATCTGAGTTAGCCTTTTTGTACCTTGAAGGTGTGAACTTTATCATATTCAAGAAATGCACTGTCTTATGTGGTAGCTACAAACCACATGAGGATACTTAAATTTAAATTAAATAAAATTTAAAATTTAATTTATCATGCACACTAGCCACATTTCAAGTGCTGAGTATTCATATTTGGCTAGTGTCTATGCAGATGCAGAACATTTTTGCTATCTTTGAAAATTCTATTGGACAGTACTGCTCTAGAATGTAGGGTCTATGAAAACAATGAATTTTGTCTCTTTGGTTTGCTGATGGATCACTAGTACAAACCTGATATGTGGTAAGCCCTCAATAAGTATTTGTCTATTATTCACCAACATGTCCTACTCTGATAGCTGATAAATTGTGGATACTCCAGTGTTCGTTAAATGACAAAAAAAAAATGTGTTTGTATATATATTGTGTCACAGTTCAAACTCAAAATGTTCCAAAAAATATTAAAATATTTGAACCATATTCAATACCATATTCAAATGGTATTGGTTGACCATGTGCCCTTCTATAAAACAATCAAGGTTTTGTTGTAGCTATTTAGAAATAGTATCTTTAGGAGATACTAGTTTCCTAAGGTTGTTGTAGCCAACAAACTTGGTGACTTGACAAAAATTTATTTTCTTTACAGCCCTACAGGCTAGAAGTCTGAAATTAAGGTGTCAGCAGGGCCGTGCTCCCTCTGAATGCTCTAGGGGAGAATACTTCCTCATCTCTTCCAGCCTCCGGTGGCTCCAGGCATCCCTTGGATGTGGCTGCATAACTGCAACCTCTACTGCTGTCTTTAGATGGCCTTCTCATCTGTGTGTTTCCTTTTTTTCTTTTTTTCTGAAACAGAGTCTCACTCTGTTACCCAGGCTGGAGTGCAGTGGCTCACTGCAACCTCCGCTTCCCGGTTTCAAGCGATTCTCCTGCCTCAGCCTCCTGAGTAGCTGTGATTACAGGTGCGCACCACCATGCCTGGCTAATTTTTGTATTTTCAGTAAAGACAGAGTTTCACCATGTTGGCCAGGCAAGTCTCAAACTCCTGACCTCAGGTGATTCGCCCATCTCGGCCTCCCAAAGTGCTGTGATTACAGGCATGAACCAACATGCCCGGCCTCATCTGTGCGTTTCTTAAAAGAACAGTTGTCATTGGATTTAGGGTCTACCTGAATAATCCAGGGTGATCTTATCTTAATATTCTTAACTCAACTACATTTGCAAAGACCCTTTTTCAAATAAGCCCACATTCACTATTTCTAGGGATTAGGACATGGACGTATCTTCTGTCATCATTCAACCCACTGCAAGAAATCTAATGTCTTTAAAGTGTTGCCATGTAAATGTATTAATGGCGGAAATCTCAACATTTTGTGTAGGGTAAAAAGTGAATCAAAATCTGAATTACTGCATGAAATGGAAACAGACCAAGAAGCAGTTTTAGGATGTGCTGAAAAATGACAAATCTCGTGAATTAAGATAAATTTTTGAAATGCGTGCCACTGGGATGCTTTTTTCTTCCTTATGAATACTGGATTTAGATCTCAAAATGAAGACAAAGTTAACAATTTTAAGGCAATAAGGACTCCTTCTCCATTCAAGAAGAGCAAGGAGTGTGGAAGGAGCACCTATGTGGGCTTTAGAAATCCTCTTCTCTTCATCCAGGGCAACAGCACTGGTGCAGTTTACGTAGGAGGTATAAACCGAGACAGAGGAATCTCGCCCAGGTCAAACTTGCCCTTTCCCAACTAGCAGCATGGCCTCTCTTGTAGCCTCTCTTTAGGTCTTATGGTTGGAAGTGGAAATTTACTAAAGGAAGAGAAGGGAAGCTGGCCGTGCACTGGTTCAAGGAGTAAAAGAAATCTCTGCACTTTTAGACGGAATCTCTGCATTTCCTTGTAGGAAACGTTTCCATTGAATATAAACATCTGATAGCTCTCAGTGGCAAATATTTTTGTCAAAACAATTGTAAGAGAGGATCAGATTTAAAAATATTTATAATAATATGTTACAAGTGTTATTCTATGAATTCTCAGATAAAAAATTAAAATTGCTGCCTGAATTGGGCCATAAAAGGTGAGTAGACCTGTGTGCATATTACAATGGGAAAAATATATTCTGGGAAAAGAGGACAGATTTAGGAAAGCCCTTAATATTCACATAAAGGGTTAGAATTTAAATATGCATATATAATATATATGAAATATATATTATGTAAAAATATATTACATATATGAGAGAAAGATAGAAGATTAAAATAGAAGGTAAATAGGATTCTGTAGATGGCCTTGTATTTTTTTTTTTTTTTTGAGACAGAGTCTTGCTCTGTCACCCAGGCTGAAGTGCAATGGCATGATCTCAACTCACTGCAAGCTCCACCTCCTAGGTTCAAGCAATTCTCTTGTCTCAGCCTCTCCAGTAGCTGGGATTACAGGAGCATGCCACCACACCTGGCTACTTTTTGTATTTTTAGTAGAGACAGGGTTTCACCATGTTGGTCAGGCTGGTCTCGATCTCCTGACCTCAGGTGATCCGCCTGCCTCGGCCTCACAAAGTGCTGGGATTACAGATATGAGCCACCATGCCTGGCCAGCCTTGTATGTTTTAGTATAGAGTTTCAACTTTACAACTTCTAATGGTTCCTCATTACCCACAGGGAGGCAGGAAATGATCTTATTAGATACATTTTATAATGACTCTAGTTGCCATGTAGAAGTTAGATTCAAAGAGTTGAGACTAGAGGCAGGAAGACAATTAGGAAGTCATTGCAATCATCCAAGTGAGAGATGCTGAATGCCTGAATTAGGAAAGCAGTAAGTAATAGAGAAATAAAGAAACAGATATGAGCAGTATTTGGAAGTTCAAATTGATATGACCTTGATAACTACTGGATTATCAAGGTCATGTGTTATGCTTCATTAGCTCTCTGATACCTATCTGGCATAGGAATATGTTTACTTAGTTAGCTCTTGTGGGAGTTAGTATCCAAAGATGCCCCCAAAATCCTGCTTCTGATATTCATGCCCTTGTGTAGTTCCCTGCTATGTCGAGTCTGGGCTGGCTCCATGACTCAATTTTAATTATATTTACAGAGGCCCCTTTTCCAAGTAACGTCACATTCATGGTTCTTATGTGTGCATGAGAATGCAGTAGAAATAATATTGTGGCAGTTCTGGCCTAAACACTAAAAATGCCTGGCACCTTCCACTTTTGTAATATTGGAAGCCCTGAGCCACCAGGTAAGTTGGACCCTAGAGAGATCTTGAGGACAGACCACATGCAGAGGCCATGTGTAATGAAAGCCCTGAGAATAGTCGGGATGAGAGATGAACCCAGCCTTCCACATTCCCACCAAAGCTCCAGGTATGGCAGTGAGCTCCAGGGGTTCTAGTCAGGTAAGTCCCCAGAGGACCCTAGCTGCAGTCAACATCACAAGAAGCAGAATTATCATGAGATAGTAAAATGGCACTTGCCTAAGTGAGTTGCAGAATAGTTTGTTATTCAGCAAGCCACAAAAGCTCTGGAGTCCAATGAAAAATAGTCTTTTTGAGAACTTGTGAGAAATCAACAATAAAAATGTACGCTTCCTCTGTCTGATTTCTGCTAGCCTGTAATAGCTTGACCTGAAACATCTGCCTGTTTCACCAGACTTCTTTTCAAAAGCCATCCTTGTGCTTCTGCACTGGCACAGAAGACCTGGTGGCAATGACCAGAGCTAACAAGAGCTCTGTGCTACCACAGCACAGGAGCACGTGGCTGATTGCTCAGGTTGGGGCTCTGCAATCAACAGAGATCTGTGTCTCTCATTTAACATGATTTTTATATTTCACTCACTCTTCTCATTCCACGTGGCTAAACTAACAAAATTTACAAGAACATGCCTGTCTGTGTCTATAAATAATCAGAATTTAACACATTATTTTCAGTTGCAGATCAGTCTTAGAATCCAAAGAGACTGAAAACTTTGGTCCATATTTATTTGGTTACATACAGCTTTCATACAGATAGGGATATTTTTGTAAGGACCGTGCACTACAGATTTACATTTTTCTTGATCGTGTGTGTGGGAAGATCTCTATCTCATCATGGCTTAAGGCAGGCAGAGTTCTCAAGGAAGTTGGAGTCATAGGCTGATTTCAAGCAGCGTCATTCCACACTGAAGTGTGGTATGAATGTAATTAATTTCTATGTGTGCTTTGACATGCAGGATACGGTGAGGCATTGTGTTGCAGGCACACACAAATGAGTCAGACGTTCATCTTTTATTTTACCCAAGCCTTTTGATTCTATCCATTTAGAGTTGGTTCAAGCCTCAAGATCATTGCTGGAAATATTAGAAATTCTTCCATTGATCTTTATGCCAATAAATGGAGAGCTGGTTTGAGAATTTGACTACCAGCTGGAACAGTGATCAGTCTTCTTCTGTGTAGTTCTTCTCCACCAACACTAGTGTACAATGAACCATAGCTTCTCTGCACTCAGTCCTGTGCTATAACCGTCCGATTCCATATATGTTCAAATAGTATTACAAATTTAGCCACTTCCAATCTGATAGTCAAATAGATTCATTACCACCTTGTGAATAAATTTTGAAAAAAATATTTCTCTCTATGTATATATATATCTAAAAGGGTCCAGTCTGAAAGATTTGTATACACTCCATTACTATTCTTAAAATGTATTGGCTTTTTTCCTAAATATGTGATAATAACAATAATGAGATTTTTAAAAAACATAAATCCACAAAAGAGAGAGAAATTGCAATAGCAGCATAATTTGGGAAACCGGACAGGAACTGGATAAATAATTATTAATGTAGATGTTTAGAGAAAGTTGCAATTCTAGTTTTTGGATGAGGAAGCCCAGAAATAAGTTACTTCATCTTAATAAGTTACTTCATCCCCAAGAAAGCTTGGAATTATATGCCTCTAGAGTACCAATGGGACCTTAAACTGGTGGGTTGTTTGAAAACCTGCAAAAGGAGCAGAGCACCAAACACTCAGCCTGCTTAATACACCTGGAAGTTACAAATGAAGAGACTTCGATAATAGAGTTCAGTTAGTCTTCCAATATCACAATCGTGGTACAAGCTGGGGGATAGAACACGTTAATAGTGAAAGTCCTTCATCAGTGCTCCTTTATAATATTATGAGTGATATTTAAAAATGAAAATAGCCACAGTTGAGAAGAAATAAAAATACAAATGTTCATGTAGGGGGAAAGTTGAACTAAAGCAAAACCAAAATCCCCAATGGATTAAAGGAGGCAGCATCACCTGTTCTGGTATTAAACATGCATATTTCCATGCCAGGTGTGTGAGGAAGGGGCATGCCGACATGCTCCATTTGTGCTGTGATAAAATATAATAGAAGAATTAGTTTTCAGGACATAGCAACAATGAGGGGATAAATATTACTGTTATTTACCCAGATCATTTTAGATAGATTTGAGTAACTGTTGGGTTCTTTCAGAATCATGCCAAAAGAGCAGGCAATGGATCTTACTCCATGATGTGGTTAATGTGTTATTGGGAGCTGGGGTTAGTATTGTTTAGTAACAGCCCAGTTACCAGGTCATGTGTTATGCTTCATTACCACTCTGACATCTGTCTGTCATAAGGAATATGTTTACTTAATTAGCTCTTGTGGTGGTTAGCTATGATCACTAGTGTGCTTAGTTTTCCATGTTAGCATAATCCTCCTGAAAGCAAAAACTGTAATTCAATGGATTTGTCTTTTCCATCCTACTCATGGTTCTTTGTCAATGCTGGTAATAGTGCAACACCAGACACAGGTTTGCGTATGGGCTGCAGGTGCCTGAACAGCACTGTACAAAGGCACAGAGGTATGTGGCTGAGTCTTCAGGCTGGGATCCTTTGATGTACAAATAGCTGTAACCCTCCTTGGTATTAAGAGTGACACTTATTCGTCCTTTCTTCTTTTCATCCCCATTTAAAGTCATTACAAACAAGGCCTTGGGGATTTTTGCAGTTTCCCATCTGTACCAGTGTAAGGCATAAAAATTGCTGGAAGGGAAGCTGCAGGTGAAGTTGGTGCTGTCTCCCTCCTGAACACTCAGTGACTGGGGACTTTGTTCCACGTTCAGTAGGCTGCTCACGCCTGTTTTATAAAAAAGAGTCAGACATAGAAATTGGTCTCTCTACAGAGTTTGCATTTTCTTCACACATCCCCCAAATAAAACCTAGAGTGTCTGACTGCATCCTTCTCTTTCCTCATCATCACCCCAGACTAAGAATGTCTCCTGTAACCCCTGGACTTACAGTCAAGATGAAGCCAGAGGATTAGTAATGGGGCTGCCAAAGGATTCTTCTCCATGTTTCCTGCTCACGTACCCTCAGCAGAAAAACGTTTTGCAGTCAAAATCTGTGGAAGTATTCAGCTTCAGAAAACAGGATTCTGCATCTGGTTGCCTAGCCAATCAGAGACCAGCTCCTATAAATGTCCTTGAAACACTCTGCCCTATTTTCAGTTTCCTGTGGCTCACAAAGAGGGGTCGAAGCAACTACTTTCTTCAGGCCAACTTCATAAACTTTGAGGAAATCCCCCATGAGTCTGGAACACAAAGATAATTGACAACCTTTCAGAAGTGCGCTGCCTAACTGTGGACTGCTATTATTCAAATTTAGAGGGAGTTACAAGTGGGATGGCAATTTGTGGCAGGAAAAGCACTTTTCTTTGAATCTTCAAACATTAAAAAACAACTTTTGAATCCCCCTCAATTATTCTAAACGACTTTTTTCTTTATGTACATTATTTAATAAGAAAGTCACGCAATAGAGACATTACTGTTTCCAATTTACAAACAAAAAATAACACAAAGCTCAAGGAGATTAAATAATTCACTCAAGGAGATTGAATAATTCACTCAAGGAGATTGAATAATTCACTCAAGGTCAATTACCTAAGTGGCATACTAAGAATTAGAACATATATCTGTCTAGCTCTAGACTTTATAATATTTGGAATCTGATATGCCACCTACATTTGTGATGCACCATGAATGTTTTACATGTTAGATATGTTCTAAAAATAATGGAAGTCTAATTTGTGGATATTCTTTATAATGGCTAAAAAACGAGAACAACCCAAATGTCCATCAGCTGGTGAATGAATAAGCAAAATGCAGCATATCCATACAAGATATGAATGATATTCGACAACAAAAATAAATCAAGAATAAATAAAATAAGCAAAAATGAAATAAATAAAATAAAACATCTAACATATGCTACAACACAGATGAGTCTCAAAAATACTGTTTTAAGAAAAAGAAGCCAGACACAAAAGATTACATATTGACTGATTCCATTTATATGAAATGTTCAGAAAAGGAACATTATCTATAAAGACATAAGCTGGTTGCCTGGGGCCAGGGTTGGGTTAGAGATTAACTATAGTTTGGCATGAGGGATCTTTCCAGAGTGTTGAAAAGTATTTACAAATAGATTATGGTAATAGTTTCATAAATCAGTTATTAATTAAAAATCATTGAACCATACATTCAAAATGGATGAATTTATGGAATGTAAACATACTCCAATAAACTTGTTTAAAAGTAAATAAGAATTATGCTGTCTTGCTTCCGTCACAGTCCAGATATAATGTTAGTTTGATTCAATATACATGTATTTTTTAAACGGTAATTTTTGTGCTTTGAATTTTCCTAGGAGCTCTGAGGAATTAAAAATTACAAAGCTATAGCCTCATCTAGGGGAGAGGAAAAGAAAGAAAAAATAATTACAAAGCAACATTCCCTGTTCGCTGTGAGCCCGAAATGTAATTGGAGAAATAAGACACATCCAAGGGAAATTGAAAGTATAAGAGAGCATTAATTAATGTTTTCAGAATATAAATTCAACCTCTAGGTATTTTGTGTATGAAGTGCCTTTAAAACCTTTCCAGTGAACAACTGAAATAAGCAAAGGAAACAGCATGGGGTTTGTACTAATATCAGGGGATAGCACTTTCCACATATATTTAAATCATATTCTAAAAAATTAGAACAGGATTAGAAAGTATCTCAATGGTTAACTTCTAGCTTTCCTTCTCAGGAAAGGAGATAAAGGTATGGGTAGTAAAGGAAATCCTGGAAGCCTCAATAATGACTCCTAGTTCAGAAGCATGAGGACTAGAGTTAGGGATGGCTGCTAGACAAAAAAGCCATTCTTTTTTTTTTTTTTTAATTATACTTTAAGTTCTGGGGTACATGTGCAGAATGTGCAGTTTTGTTACACAGGTATACACATGCCCTGGTGGTTTGCTGCACCCGTCAACCTGTCACTTACATTAGGTATTTCTCCTAATGTTATCCCTCCCCTAGTCCCCCACCCCCCGACAGACCCCAGTGTGCGATGTTCCCCTTCCTGTGTCCATGTGTTCTCATTGTTCAACTCCCACTTATGAGTGAGAACATGCAGTGTTTGGTTTTTCTGGTCTTGTGATAGTTTGCTGAGAATGATGGTTTCAAGCTTCATTCATGTCCCTGCCGAGGACATAAACTCATCCTTTTTTATGGCTGCATAGTATTCCATGGTGTATATGTGCCACATTTTCTTAATTCATTCTCTCACTGATGGACATTTGGGTTGGTTCCAAGTCTTTGCTGTAGACAAACAAGACATTCTAATCAAGGTTGTTTCTTCTCCAGATCACAGCGTTCGGATAACTTCATCTTAGGAGAGTGAAGGCATGGTCACAATCACTCAGAAAGCCTACATGCTGTGGAGCTCATTTCTGGGGAGAATACTGATCCACTGATAAATTCACCCACAAGTTGGAGGAGCAGTGTCCAGACCAAGAAGGACATATCTTTAACAGCAGCGAGAATTCGTCTATCTATAATAGTAGGACAGACTCCTACAAGGTATAGCCACACATTTGATCTGAAGTAAAGGCCAAGCCTGTTGGCAACTAAATACGGCCTTACAGGGAAAGTAAACAATGAGATTCTCTTTCTGGAAGAGTGCATGATCCTAGTTTCCTTCCTCCCCACTTTGGCCGCAGGACAGCTCAACTAGTAATATCAATCTTTATCATTCTTAACAGCCTAATATATCAAGGGAGGATTCTAAATGCACTCACCCTGATAGTAAAGGGAAACAAGGTCAATTTGCTTTCTCTGTTTTGAGCAAATAGTAGGCCTGTATATCTACTCTTATGCAAAGAGTGTGTGCGTGTGCACAGAATTTTTTAAAACATAAAAATATATACATATACATGAGTCCTCTGAAAAACTTTTGCAACATAAAAGATAAGATGCACGCACTACAGAGAAAAATGCCTCAAAATTTTTTCCACCTCATCTCCCTAGTGAGGGATTTATAGATAAAATTTTTAGTAAGATTATTTATTAATTCCCCCGAAGTGTAAAAAATCAACCAATGTAGATAAACCAAAGCTAGTATTCAACTATTTAGCACTTACATATTTAAATATTACATTAAGAAAGTTATGGGATAGAAATCTTGACAATTCTGGATAAATAACACAAAGATAAATTCAGCTTAAACTTGTATTTAATATTTGCATTGCACGGACTCTGGACATAATTTTACCTTTTGTGCATTCATTCAACAAACATATATTGACTGTGTCTCCTGTGTGCTAGGCATTGTTTCAGGCATGGAGAACATGGTAGTGAAGAGATAGAAAAGGGGCTAGAGTGCAGTGAGAAGAAATTAAATAAATGAGTTTTTATAAAATAAGATAATTCTATACAGTGATAAGCTCTATAAAGACAGTATAACACTGTAATGAGTTGGAGAGTTATTCTTGGGTTGAGAAAAGGTATCTGCTCAAATAAGGTATGGAGGGAAGGCTCAACTCTGACACTGTGTGATGCTAGGCAAGACATTTAATCTCTCTCATATTCAATTTCCTTTTCTATAAGTAACCAGTAGCTTTTTGTTGGTACTGGGCTAAGCATTGGCATTTGTCATTTTATTTATTTCTGAAAATAACCCTTTGTAGTAGGTACTATCAATATCCACATTGTAGGGATAAGGAAATTGAAGCATTAAAGTTATTAAGTAATTTGCTTAAGATAATTCAACCAATGAGTGGTAGGTCCAGAAATCCAATCCAAGCCTGTGTCATGGTTATGCCATTACATTATAAGTAATGGAAAAAAAAGAAATTACTTTTACACCAACTGAATAATCATCTAGTTCAATAACTTCTGTATCTTAGGCACTCAACCAGATGCATTCAATATAGAAAACACTGGGGGGTTGCGAGGCACCATCTGAAATTGCAGTGCAGTCTATCTACAAGATAAAACTCAGTATTTTTCCGAGGGGCATTTTGCAATTTGCATAGCGTATTTTATGTACTATAATAAATATCCATGTTCTATCACATTTCTTACTGTTAGCGGGAAATCAGTCGCATTATGATGCTGTATTGGGAGGTTGGGAGGCATATGATAACATGGAGAGTATGTTATACAGTGTTCCCTACAATGGCTTATTTTTATCCATCATTGACTCTTGTTCTCACTTCTTAGGATATTTCTATACTACAGTAAGGGACAGAGCAGTAGACAAACTCTCACTTCATAGAGAAAATCTTCCCACCTTGTGCAATAATGCCAATCTTTGTTTCCAAGGTATTCTATTAGCCCCAAACCAGCCCATATATTATATTTGACACTTTGAAATCAATCACCCTCACATATTCAGGGAAAAAGATTTTTAAAATGAAGTAAAAAAAAAATCACAGCCAGTCCTGCTGAATCCTGTCTCACATGATCACTACAATGGGAGGGTTACTGACATTGGTTCAGAAATGTTAGCTCCTGTTGCAACCAGGCTTCACCACAGCTTAGCCCATGAACACTGGAGGGCAGCAGGGAGGCCAGTGTAAACCTCACCAAACAGTTTAGTGGGAACACCAGGTGGCAGTGCTTCAGAACTTGGTGCTTTAGTTCTCAACACGTGGACTATGCTAGAGCCTGATTCTCAAAGAAGGAAAATATAATAGAAAGATTTCGATAAAGGCTTCACAAGGTGGTGACTTTTGCGTAAAGACGTAGAGGAGTTCAGAGGTACGCCATGAAGTCTGGTGGGGGTATAGCATTGCAGGCATAGTGGGCAAAGGCCTTGATAGGGAAGCCCGCTTGGAGTGTTTAAGGAATAGTATCTCATCTTTCCCTCTACCGTCTTGTGTTTCACAGCACACTACTGTAGAAGAGACTCACTGATACATTCAGCACTCTTAAATGCTTAGTCGATGATTTCTTCCATCTATTGATCCTGAGGCAATTTGTGCCCAGGTTTGGCATCTTGTCATCCTCACTGAGAAAGCCAATGCTGCTACTTTGGAGCTGTTTGCTTCTCCATAGTCCAAACTTTGCTTTTTAGGAGCCCTTTAAGATGTTACACCCTGCTTGACTTTAGTTAGAGATGCTTTTCAAAGTTAGGGAAAGTTGTGTCTCATTTCCCACATATGAAAAACTGGAACCTATCTCGTAGGGTGTACGATGCTTAAATTAGGTAATGAATTTGAAATGTATAAATAGTGCCTGACATATAGTATGGCCAATGAATATCAACTTTCTTCTTTCCTAGTAAAACCTGCTTTTCCTTCAGTGTTCCAGTCTGGAACCTGTTACTGCTTTTTCTTCTTCCATTGAACATGGTTCAATGATGGGAGTGTTAAAAGAAAAACTTTAGACGAATTAAATTTTACAGAGTTTAATTGAGGAAAGAATGATCAGAGATTCAGGCAGCCCCCCAACCAGATCGGAACAGATTCAGAGAGACTCTGGCACTGCCACATGGTCAAAGAATATTTATGGACAGAAAAAGTAAAGTGACTTATAGAAAAAGGAAGTGAGGTACAGAAACAGATGGATTGGTTAAAGCTTGGCATTTGCCTTATTTGAATGTGATTTGAACAGTTGGCCACCTATGGCCAAAACTTAGGGATTTGTAGAGAGTAGACTGTAGCCTGTTTACGCATCCTGTTAGGTTACAGGGCACTGTGTATGGAGAAACCTTTGCCCTGAGCTTAAAATAAGTCAGGAGGCAGCTTTAGGCTAAACTTAATTTAACAGAAGTTTCTAGAAAACCTACTTGGCCATCTCTTCCCCTGGGAGTAGTCACTATTTTTCATTATCCTCTCGTGATCATTTCCTCCCGGCTACATTAATACAATTGGGGTGCTGGAGGGGCACAGGAGGATCACTCAGTGGGTTTCATCTGCATTTTCCTAATGAGTAATTATATTAAGTGCTTTTTTATGTATGCTTGTTACTATTAGATATCATATTTCTGAAGTGTCTCTTCAAGTTTTGGCCATTTGTATTGTTTTATCATTGCTTATTGACTTGTACAAGTTTTTTACGTATTCTGCATTTGAATCTTTTTCAGAAATATGTCAATGTAACTATAATTTCCCAATCTGTGCACTGACTTTCCACCTTCTTAACAATGATTTTTGACAAAGGGTTTAAAAATTAGACTTTTATGTTCATGGGAAGCTAGCTAGAAAGGTTTTTTTGTTTGTTTTATAAGTACTTTAAAAATACTTTTTCCTCTTTAGCTTATGTCAATTTTGATGAGAATTCAGCAAGCATTCTTAAAGACGTTTCCCAGAACATGATATATCAACTTTCTTTGGCTGCTGGCAAGTTTTGCTTTGTTTTATTCCACTTAGACATTCCGAATATGGACTTTCCTTCCACATCTGCAGTGCTTCGGGCAAAACCACAGTGGTGGACTTAGAGAATTCCTTACTCAACTTTATGGCATTCTGTGTAGCATTGCTCCTGACCAAGGAGCCTGTTTTACAGAAAGTCAAGTGTACCAGTGAGTTGAGGTGCTTGCTGAAAACAAACAGATTATGAAATGGGTAATGGAAGAGGTAGTTATGGAAATCAGCTATAACCATGAGACCATTTGTGGATAAAAAAGACTATACTGCTATAAACATTTCCTTTTCATTGTGATATGAAAATATTAAAATACATGTTAACCATTTTTTACTCTCCTCCCATTTGCCTATACATAATAGTGAAGATATGTTAATAAGTTAATCACATATCTTGTTAAATCTCAGAAGCTAAACTACAGGGTATCAATTGGAGAGTGTGACTCAGCTGGAAGAGGAAAGACCATTACCCAAAGATGAATAAATAAACTTTGTATTCTCTTTGAGGTAGAGGGTTAGGGTATTTGTGGTTGAGTGAAGAATAGTGGCATCATATTGGCAGGAAACGTGCTTTTTAAAATTATCTTTATTTGAAAGCTAAGTGTTATTAAAAGAGGTGCATACGGATGTCAAGTTTACAAGGTAGGGGTATTGAGGTAACTTCGTACTGTCTCATCATAACTACCTGGAAATATATTTCTAAGAAAATCCTTCCCTATATTATTCTCTATTAAGTTGAAAAAAATTGTACAAGACAGGTGCCAGGCTCCAGGAATGGTGGCAACTCACACATGTTGCTACTGATCTGCTAACTCATCTTATTGTTGATTCACAATTCCCCCACTGCCCCGAGGTCTCCTCTTTCAGCTTCTCTTTTTCTTGGGCCAAGTACCCAGGGAGCAAGATAGCAAATAACACCATTTCTTCTGAAGGTCACCAACATTATCAGATTGAAGGAGGTAAGAGATAGACAAGTTTTAGTTCATCCTTGTGGGTTCCACCTGTCACCACAGGTTCCAAAACGTCTTTACAAATCAGTTTTTACATGCTCTTGTCCACATTCAACTCTCCTTCCCAAATGTGAGTCTAGCTGACCTAGAGTAAATTCAGGCTCAATACTAGATGCAAAGACAATAGCTTTGCATAAGAGTAAGAGCAGATTATGGCATTGTGTCACATAGAAATCTGGCATGCTTATCATGACTTTATTTTACAAATAAAAAACATGCCCAGCCACAGAATTTAACAAGTGAGACTGAATACTCTGGATCAGTAGGATAGAAATGTTTTATCAGGACAATTTTAGGACACATGATCTAAGAAGTACTATTCTACTTGTGAAGGCAATAGGAATGAATATCCTGATCCTCTTCAGCCTAGTAAATAAAACTCAATGTCAGATTTTGAAAATATTACATTTTATTCCTGTTATAATTTCATAAAAACATAAACAACTAAGTAACTTCTGAGAATCACCAGCTCCAGCAATTGCATGAGGTCTAATCCTTATAATTAATCTTATTCTACATCTTTCATGATGGTTCTGCTTCCCTGATTGTACCCTAATTGACATAAAGCCTAAGAGGAAAGGGCTAAGGAAATGATTTTTATTATGATTCAAGATAACTAGACCCATATTTCTGCTATGAGCATCGTTAAATGAAACTGCCACTTTAAGTTATTATGTGGAAATCTTTCCAACTTTAGACAACTTCACACATTTTCCGTATGATCTATTTTAAGTAAAAATTTAAGTATTAGAAGAAAGTCGCTCTGAACACCTGTTTCCAAATGAGATAGAAGGAGGTTTTACTTAGAATTAAATCATCTGATCCAGACCACAGATTAAATCCACAGACCACAGTCACTACCCTCTCTTGCCTGAGATCTGCAGGTGTGCATTTCAAATTGGCTCCTGTAGCAAAGGATACGGAGTAGAGGGTTCTCTTTTCTAGCCCTAGGGTTTTTGTTTTGCTTTTACTATCACTTCAAACACCGTGAGTTCCCAGAGAGCGCAGAAGTACGTTGCTGAGCCTTCTAGCTGTAAGGCTGAAATGGTTAAGGTGATGGAGCTAGCTGCTGTCTCCAAGTTGACAGAATAGCGACCATTTTTTGCATTCTGTTCAGAAGAACCCTGGCGAATAAGGAAAATCATCTCTTTGCTGGGAAGTTGCTTGTACCAAAAAATATAATATGACCACGAATTTGTTTCATACTGGCAGTTCAAGGTGACTGCTCTTTCCACTGGCGTGGATACTGATGACTGGGCTTGAGTAACCTTCTGGGCCACACTGAATCCTGTGGGGAAAAAATCAGAAAACAGAGCTGATCCTTTGATATAGTGAATACAATATCATAAGAACTAGACTAATTTAGGACCCAGAGACAAACCAAACTAAAATCATAGTATGCTCGCTTTTTTCCAATTTCTCCTTTCCTCCTCAAATCCATGAGAAACACCACATGTCTGTTTGTAATCCTTTCATCCTTAACATTTTAACCCACATTTGGAGCCATCCATACCAGAGTAGCTGAAGGCCACAAATATGCACAGCAAGCTGGAGAACAGCATGTGGCATGTAGCTCTCTGCACAAATGTGAGTTGTGCTGCCTGAAGCTCAAAGTTCAGTACTTACAAGGGCCCTGTGGTGTGTATACGTAGTTCCTGAGTTCTGATGCTATCTCCCCAAACAGGAAATTGAGTCTCATGTTCATAGACTACACGGCTATGCACAAATGAGGAAAAATGTCTGGTTCACCCTGAATCTTCACTTTGTCTAGTTGTCTTTCCCTAGTCATTAGGATACACAGAACCTAGAAAACAGATATAAGAAAAGCAATTTTTATTGAGGGTTGTAGCTGAGGGGAACTGCAGTTGAAGCAGTTGACATACATTGATATTATTCATTTAGCATATATTTACTTTTTGTCATCAGAAACGAATTAAATTTAAAAGAAAAATACTCAGATATTTGACTTTCTCTGTGAAAGGCAGTCCTATTCTAAAGAATTATTTCATCTCTTTCTTCCTCCTCACTGAGTTCTAGGGCCCTAGTTAAGTTCTGTAATAAGTAAAGCTATTTCAAAATCAAATGATAAAAATAAGTCCTTCTTGACTTTCAGAAGCTGCTCAGTCATTTATGTTTTTATGAACTTATAATAGGAATAAAACGTAATCATTTCAAAATCTGACACTAAGTTTTATTTACTAGACTGAGGAGAATCAGGATATTCAGTCCTGTTGCCTTCACAAGTAGAATTGTATTGCTTAGATCATGTGTCCTAGAATTGTCCTGATATCACATTTTCTATCCCACTGATCCAAAGTACTCAGTCTCACTTGTTACATTCTGTGGCTGGGCATTTTTTAAAATTTTAATGATAAGCATAAGATATTGTTTGTCATGATAAGCATACAAGATCTCTCTGTGATACAATGCTATAATATACTCCCACAGAACGTGTTATCTGAAGGTTGCAAGAACTTTGTGCATGTCAATACCACAGAAGTTGGTGGCTGTTGGTGAATTTTTTATATGCTGTTATATGATTGTATGGAATTTAGATGTTAATCTTCCATGTGATTTCATTGTCTTTTTTAAAATTTTAAACTGAAAAAATTTTATTTTAGAGTTGGGATCTCTCTCTGTCACCCAGACTGAAGTGCAGTGGCAGGATCATAACTCATTGCAGCCTGGAACTCCTAGGCTTAAGTAATCTTGTCACTTCAGCCTCTCAAATGGCTAGGACTTCAGTTGTGAGCTACCAGGACTGGCTAATTTTTTATTTTATTTTGTAGAGATGGAGTCTCTCTGCATTGCCCAGACTGGTCTCAAACTCCTGGCCTCAAGTGATCTTATCTTGGCTTCCCGAAGTCCTGGGATTTTATGTGTGAACCCAGCCCCTAGTTTTACTGTCTTAATGGATGAATTAATATAAAGGGACCAAGAGATAGCTAAGTAAGAAAGTGCAGACAAGGTCTCTAAAACATTTCCAGTTCTTTTATAAAGGTCAAAATAGCATATCACTGAATGGTGCAGGGAAGAGTTTCTCATTGTTTGAGACATCTACTCCTCTGTCCATTTCACCTCTGAGTGCTGACAGGTAGCCATGCTCTGGTTTGCAATTATTTGCACTTCAGTAGATGGAGATCATTAATACCCACAGTAGACTGGGAACCAGTATGATGGCAGGATTTCCCTCCTATTGAAATAGCCCTGCTCTGTACCCTGACAGTACAGGTGCAGTACCCCTCAGTTCTGTATAGAAGCTGCCTCTGAAATGTGGTTTCTGGGTGGGTCAAGTGTTAATGTGCTGTGATAACCCCTCGGTTGGGAAATTGGTTCTATCCTAAACATTGTTTTGGCCTTTCTTATAATTCAATTAACAAATGACAAAGGATTATATCTGGTAAAGGACATGCATGAAACAATGTTGAAGGAATTCTTAAAAGGAGATTAATCATTTAAAATTTCCAAGTTTAGGAAACTGATCTGTGATAAATCTGAGGGGCTTATCTGAAACCAATTTATTATGAATCATGGCTTTGATTGCAAATATTCATTCATGTTTTGATTGTTCACTTGCTATCAACCTGAGTCTAAGGTGAAGCTGCTCACGAATCCTTGGCTTCGACACAGGAGACAAACCAGAAGTCATCACCTCCCGTCCTTCCTACTTACGCATCAAACCAAGGGAACTGGTAACTTCACAATGGCAAAACATCAACTCAGACAAATGAGATTTAAAAAAAAGACTCCCAAGTTCCATATTTTCTCGAGTTGTGTATTCTAGTGTCAATAGTAGCAGCGAAGGCCTATTATTTCTACTGTAACTATGCTTACTTTTATTAGAAGTTCTAGGATGGGAGAATCCATAGGCACTCTGAATTCAAATCTTTAGCCATGCTGTTGTCATGAATGCATGTGTACTTTTTGGTGCAATTCTATAACTTTTAATAGTTATCAGGAAGACAAAGCCTCTCACAGAATGCTGCTTTATCAGTAAAAATATTCAAAACTATTAATAGTATAAATTTTCATAATAAAAATATTTCCCTCTTTGGACATTGAAAGAATGAAGATTCTTTTCCACTTTATGCTGGAACTTCATCTGATAAAGCAGTCTATGTCAAAGCACCAAATTCCAAAAGCTGTGTTTTTGTTGGACTGCCCCATAAAGAAATCCCAATGGGAATAACTGAGTTATTCTATGGCAAACTTTCCTCAGACTCTTCCTGGTTCTTTGTAGAAATCCCCAAACTCACATCTGTAAGAAGCCACAGAATCACTGTTGAGACTCCCAGCTCTTCCCAATTCTTCCTCTCTCGCATATACTTGACAACAGCCCTCCTCTTGCTGACCACGAATTCCAACCTAGGCACTGTATTCTACTTTATTCTTGAATATTTCAGTCCAATGAAAGGCACTCTAATCAGACATAAATACTATTCCAATTTCTTCTTCAATTTTTCAAACTGCTAGAAAAGGAAGTAAAATAAACTTTGAGAGCCCAGGGGAGTTAATATTCACAAAATGCTGACATTTTGTGGGCACATCTCCCATTGCTAAGAGGTAACTAATTGGATTTTTTTTCCACTTCCTCTTTTTATGTATTGAAAAAGTATGCATTGTGGTTCAGGAGAAAGAGTCTTGGGTTGTTTATTTCAGGTTGAACATCCTTTTATTCATAAATTAGAGATTTTTTCCAATTGAGTTTTTATTGCCATTTATGTGGCCTACCAGAAATACATCTGACAAAGTCGTAGGTAATGAAGGGGCTATTCTCCATTCTGTGGACTGGTGAAGATAGTAAAAACTGTGGTTGTTGTAAACCATTTAAAAATTATTTTTTAAATTTATGAAATAATTATCATGAGAAAAAGTACAGAAAATTATATAGCAGACACCTTTGTATTCAGCAATGAGAATAAACAGATAAATAGATAATGAATTTTGCTATGTTTTCTAAAAATATTCTCTCTCCCTCCACATTTCAGATTTTCTCAAACATTTCAGATAAAGCTAGAACAATAGTCCTTGTTCCTTTTACTCTTTCAAAGATAGTAATCACTCTTGGGAAGATTCCACGCATGTCTTTTAGAATTTAACCCTTACAGGCGCGGCGCGATGGCTCACGCCTGTAATCCCAGCACTTTGAGAGGCCGAGGTGGGCGAATCACGAGGTCAGGAAATCCAGACCATCCTGGCTAACACGGTGAAACCCTGTCTCTACTAAAAGTACAAAAAAAAAAAAAAAAAAAAAAAAAATTAGCTGGGCGTGGTCGCGGGTGCCTGTAGTCCCAGCTACTCCGGAGGCTGAGATAGGAGAATGGCGTGAATCCGGGAGAGGGAGCTTGCAGTAAGCCGAGATCGCGCCACTGCACTCCAGCCTGGGCGAAAGAGCGAGGCTCCGTCTCAAAAAAATTTATCCGTTACAGGTATGTATTACAAAACAATATACTGCA
Organism: Piliocolobus tephrosceles; assembly: GCF_002776525.5. NCBI lineage: Eukaryota > Metazoa > Chordata > Mammalia > Primates > Cercopithecidae > Piliocolobus > Piliocolobus tephrosceles. The sequence goes on from NC_045439.1 coordinate 124,193,366, forward strand.
TTATTTTGTATTTTGAGATTTCTTATTAATAGTGCCATGAAGTATGTATCATTCTGCTTTTACATCCAACATTTTATTTGTAAGATTTATCTAAGAAAATATGTATAGAACCACTTCTTTGCTTGTAATAGCTAATACTTCCATTGTATGACAAAACCACTATTTTTTCATTCCACTATTGATTATACTTATTTTTAAAGAGGGTTGCAGTGAGCATCCTTGTAAATGCCTCCTAGTTTACATATTGACTACCTTGAATGTAGATATCAGAAATTTGTATTGCTGGATTATTAGATATATGCCTATTCATAACTAGTTTAGGCAAATTGTTCTCCTAAGTTCTCTGTGTGGTGTTTTTCTTCATCTGGAAAAGTGTAATAGCTTCATCTCCATATATTCCTACCAATATTTAAAGTTATCAGACATTTTAGATTTTGTTGATCTAATAGAAATGAAACAATACTTTATTTTAATTTTATTTCCTTGAAGTTGATGTTTTACATTTTTAGTGGCCATTCCTATTTCTTCTTTTTGAATTGCCTTTTATATCCTTGTCTCTTCTTATTTTGGATGTTTTCTTATTTATCTGTAAGAGTTCCCCATCTAACCTTAATTTCTAAAATTGTACCGGTTATATTATTTACAGATGCATCCAGCGTGTGTCTTGCTTTTAATTTTGTAGTGGGTGCACCTGCAGGTTAAAAATTTCCCTTGTATTACTGAATCTTTAGTGATTTTCTTTTCCAATTATCAAATAATTTTAATGATTATAAATCTACTTAGTTTTTCTATTTCTTCTTGAGTTACTTTTGGTAGTATATGTTTTTCATTCAAATTATTTCCACTTTTGAAAGTTTTAAAATTTATTGGCTTAAATTGTACTTAACTTTTTCTAATTTTTTTTTTTTTTAGTTTCTACTTTATCTCCAGATGTGTCTCCTTTTTAATCTCTCCTATTATTGTATTTATTAGTCTCCTATTGTGGCCATAAGAAATTACCACAAATTCAGTGGCTTAAAACAACACAAATTTATTATTTTGCAATTCTGAAGGTTGTAAATCCAAAATCAGTTTCATTGGGCTAAAATCAAGGTACTAGCAGGTTTAAGTTCCTTCTGGTGGCTATGGGGGATAATCTGTCTTTTTTTTTTTTTTTTTTTTTTTGCCTTTTCCAACTTTGAGGCTGTCCTCATTCTCTCATCACATTGCTTTCTTTCATTCCGACTCTACTGCCTCCCTTTTATAGAGATGCTTGTGGTTACATTGGGTCTGCCTGGATAACCGAAACTAAATCTTCTCATTTCAACGTTCTTGAATTAATCACATATGTAAAGTTCCTTTTGCTATATGTTATTCGGTTAAATTGTATCCCCAGAAAATTCATATGTTGAAGTACTAATCTCTAGAAGCTTAGAATGTGACCTTTTTGGGAAATAGGGTTATTGCTGATGTCATTAGTTAAGTTGAAATGAGATCCTACTGGAGTAATGTGGGCCCTTAGTCCAGTAAGACTGGTGCCCTTATGAAAAGAATGTCACATGAAGAGACAGAGACACACACAGAGGAAAGACGATGGGAGGAGACACAGGGAGGACATGACCATCTCTAAGCTAAGGGATGCTTGTTACTATTAGATACTCAGAGCAAGGTCTGAAACAAATCTTCCCTAGCGCCCCAGAGGGAGCATGGCTCTGCAACACCTTGATTCTAGACTTTTGGCCACTAGAACCAGGAGACAGTAAATTTCTGTTGTTTTAAGCCATCCAGTCCATGGTACTTTGTTACTGCAGCCCTAGAAAACGAATACACCATGTAAAGCAGCATATTCATAGACTCTGGGGCTTATGACATGGACATCTTTAGGGGCCAGAATTCAGTGTACTGTATTCTTTAACTATTTTCTATTTTCCTTATTATCAACATTACCAAGTATTTAACTTTTTTATTTCTTCAAATTTATTCAGCATTGGATTTTCCCTTAATTGTTTTGTTTTTGTTTCCTATTTGATTAATTTCTGTACTTTATTTTTAATCGAAGTATAATTGATATAGTGAAATAAATGAGTCATAAGCATGGAGTTAGATGAGTTTTGAAAATTGCAAACAGCCTTGTAAACCACAACCCTGTCATGAAATAGAACATTTCTTTTCCTTTATCTTAGGAAAATTCATTGTGCTCCACCCAAATAATTCCTACTCACAGATATAATCACTGTTTGGCTTTTATTTCACCATGGATTAATTTGTTTACTTTAGAAATTCACATAACTTGAGTCAAACAGTATGTCCCCTTTTGTATTTGGCAATTTTGCTGGACATTATATAATTTAGGCTTGTTCGTACTGTTACGCGTATCAGTGGTTCAGGGCATTTTATTTCTGACGAATATTGAATGTATGTGACACAATTTATCGATGTAGTCTCTTGTTTATGGACATTTTCGCAAATTTATGAATAAATTTATGAATAAATTCATGAATAAAACTGCTGTGAACATTCTTGTACAAGTCTTTGTGTTGACATGTTTTTATTTTTCTTGGGTAAATGCCTAGATGTAATGTCACTGGGTAGTGGTAGAAATGCATGTAGTTTTATGAAAATCCACCAAAGTGGTTGCCCAGTTTATGTTCCAACCATGTTTCAAAATTCCACATTCCAAAATTTTATATTCCAAAAATTTGTAAATGTTTATTAAAAATCTTTTTTCCACATCCTTACTTTTTATTTTGAAATAATTTAAGACTCACATAGAAGCTACAAAATAATGCAGAGTTCTCTTGAACATTTCACCCAGCTTTCTCTAAATGATAACATTTTACATAATCATAGTTACGTACCATTAACAATATGTACTAGTATCAAAATCAGAAAAATGATATTGATACAATAGTATTTATTAAACTACAGATCTTATTCTGATTCACCCATTTTTATATGCACTCTTCTTTTGATATATACTTTTTTTTTTTTTTTTTGAGACGGAGTCTCGCTCTGTCACCCAGGCTGGAGTGCAGTGGCAGGATCTCAGCTCACTGCAAGCTCCGCCTCCCGGGTTCACGCCATTCTCCTGCCTCAGCCTCCTGAGTAGCTGGGACTACAGGAGCCTGCCACCTCGCCCGGCTAGTTTTTTGTATTTTTTTAGTAGAGACAGGGTTTCACCGTGTTAGCTAGGATGGTCTCGATCTCCTGACCTCGTGATCCGCCCGTCTCGGCCTCCCAAAGTGCTGGGATTACAGGCTTGAGCCACCGCACCCGGCCTTGATATATAGTTCTATGACATTTTATCATATGTATAGATTTCCCTAACCACAACTACAATCAGGATATAGAACTATTCCATCCATCACCCTAAACAAACTCCCTGTATATTACACACTCCCCACCCATAACTCCTGGCAACCACTGTCCTGTAATTTTTACATATTGATAGTGTTATATAAGTGAAATCACACATTATATCACCTTTGAGATTGACTTTTGTTCACTCAACATAATGCCCTTGAGATTCATCGAAGTTGTTGCATGCATCAATAGTTCATGCCTTTTTATTGATGAATCATATTCCATTATGTGGATATGTACCAAGGTATATTTAACCATTCACTCAATGAAGCATAAAGTTTCTGAGATCCATCATGTGTTACCCATGTCACTAGCTTATTGCATTTTATTGCTCTGTAGTATTCCATTATAGGAATATACCACAATTTATTTTTCTATTTCCCAGTTAATGGACATTTGGATTTTTTCCAGCTTGGAGCTATTATGGTTAAAACTGCTGTAAACGAAAGTCCTCGTGTGAAGATATATTTTCATTTATTGTAGATAAATACTTAGGAGTCGGATTTCTGGTCCTATGTTAAGAGCAATTTATAAGAAACTGCCGAATGATTTTCCAACGTCATAATACTGATTTGCATCCCATCAGCAAGGCATAAAAGTCCCAGTTGCCCCACAACTGTTTGGATGCTTATAACAATTTCAAATACTTTAACTATAATGAAAAGTTTGTTAGAGATGGTCATTTATTAAGCTTAGTTTCTTTTATTTAATTACCATTCTCATACTGCCACACTAGTGTTTATATATTTATTTATCACTTGCACATGCAAATGAAAACTAGTCTACATCTCTGCCCACGTAAGCTTCCACTGAGGGGTTTGGCTGGAGCCTCAACTGCAGGTTTGGGTACAGGTTTCAGGTGCCTGGGGAGGACTGTGTGCTTGCTGCACAGAAGTAGGTGGCTGAGTCTCCAGGCTGGGAATCCATGATATGCAATGAGAAGTTCTTGGCACTTTTATTGAAGAAGATTTTGAATCTTCCTTCTTCTTTTTCGCTCATAGCTGAACGTATGGCTATCAATAATGCAGGGCCTTTCCCAGGGAATTGTCGGTACCATGGAAAGTAGTCAAATGCACTGTTCTCATAGGCACAGTTTATAATTGAAATCCCTCCCTTCTGGACTATCAAAGATTGAGGACTTTGTTTCACCTGCTGCCGGTCAGTTTTCTCCTTCTGTTGGCCACTCACCCCTGCTTAGAGAAATAACAAAATGTCATTAGGCCCCCCAAATAATATTTTCTTCTTAAAGTGTCTACCTGCCTGAGTTTGTCTGTACCCCAATTTTCTCATCCACCCAAGTTAGTAACATACCCTGGAGTTTCTCTTCCATAACTCACAGCATAGTTGAAGCCACAGAATTAAAAATGATGCTTCTAAGATCTTGTCCATTCCTCCAGGCACCAGAGCTCAGTGACAGCCCAGGTGGTCTTCCAGTCTTCCCAACCAGCTGAAACTCTGTAAATTCACCCTTAAGTGAATTCTTTCAACAGGCCCCGCCCTTTCACAAGTGCTTTCACTTAAACCTATCTCTGTGAAAGGAAGCACTTCCCCCACTTTGTCCAAATTTAGAATTGCTGAAGATATATTCTTTGGGAATCAGTAATCTTTTCTCTATACACAGATAAGTATCAGTTTGGAATTTCTGTCTCTCAAGCCCCCTCAACTTTTCCTCAGACCTTTAAGATGGCTGGATATGTCAATACAAAGGGCCTTATTTTACAATGGTGGAAGAGAGGAACTCCTGTGAAACCACAAGATTAACATGTACAGTGGCACTTCTTTTTTATTGTGAATAATAATAAAGTGTATTGAGGGCACACAATGAACATAACATCCCATTACAAGCTAAGGTCATGAATCAGAACATAGAGAATATATGGTCCGTTTGTCCTCAGAGAACTTATATTTTATTATAATTTTTCAGATGTGTTCATTCCATATTTTAGATGATCCTCAGAAATGATATAATATAATTAAGTCAATTTTATTTTTTCTCCATATTTTTTCTAAATAGATTAGGTAAATTAAATATTTTTAATGTAACTATCTGTTCTGGAGGAGCTGTGATCTTTAAATGGATAAGGGAGGGTAGAAATTCTGCAGAATACAGAAGATATAGAGCTATAACAATCTAGTAATGCAGTCATTTTTGGTGGCTTTTATCCTGAGTTTGAAAAAACATTCGATATTTTATTCACACTTCAAAATGGGTCAACTATGAAAATACAAAGGATCAATGCAACTTTTGATGTTAACACAAGCAGGATACACAGGCAGAAATTGAAGATAAATTCTAAAGCAGCCCTAAAATAGGAATGATCTGTATTATAAATCATATAAGTTAAAATAACATGAGAAGCACATTTTTTTCAGAAACACAAAAATGATTTTTTTGTATTTGTACTTGGTGTCACCTCAAATCCACTCAAAGAAAACACCATCCCAGTCCAATAGGAGACGATGTTCCACGTTCCTCAATCTAGAATCCAAACCTTTTCTTTCCCAGTACCCTAACGTGCTTTTTAAAAGTTGTTTAAAGTTTTGTTGTGCTTTCTTTTCTTTTAATTTATATATGAATACCTTCAATACATATATACTGTATACTAAATGCCTACTAAATTAGGCAGTACTTGGGCCTCATTTCATTCACAAAAGAGACATAGTCCAAGTCTTCAGTCAACCTAGTCCCAAGACTCAGGTATCAGCCAATGAAACCTGCCAAAGACACTAGTGTGTTTAGATGATGTGATGAAGGAAAGATTGATGAAACCTGTTTCTGGACCCAAAGAAGAGTACGGATGGGGAGATGCTTGAACTGGGCCTCAAACCATGATAGATTTCCCCATAAAAAGAATGGATAAGGGAATTTTGGGCATAGATTAGTGTGGCTGGATATTGGGCTGTATATGGGTGAAAATATTGTAAAGTTATACTAGAGAAGTTACTGTGGGCTTGAAGGATCACATGTATAATTCAAAAAAGTGTTGACTTCCAAAGTAATGTTTTCCACTCTGTTAGAGTGGAATAAATACAGATACTAGTTAGGTAGATGAATGGATAAATGCATAGAGGCATTGAATGAAACCGACATGTGAATTGAAACAGAGCAGGAGATAATTTACCAGATTTTAAAAGGATAATCTCTGGCTACTTGCTGAATATGTGTATTTGGACAAATGTTACTCTTCTTTGAAGAAGCATTGCCCCCTTGTGGCCTTACAGGGAGTTTACATCAAACAATTTCCTACAGCTTGAAACTGTTCAGCGACCCCTGCATCTATCAGAACACTGAAATAAGTGGCTGAGTCTTCCTCTTAAGCCAATGATTTCTTCAGATGAAAGGAGATTTTGTCTTTGCTGAGGTCAGGTATGTCTCAGGCGGATCTGGAGGAATTGATTGGGATGCTGGAGGTACCAGGAGAGAACAGGGCTACTGAAACAGTGACACCGCAACTGCTCTGGGGTTCCCTCAGAGGCACAAATTGGCCGTCAGATGGAGTCACTACATGGGATCTCCTTCCTCGCATAATGGCAACATCAGATCATGCAGAAGTCTTCACACTAAAGAGACTATGTCCTTAAATAGATCTAACTTAGTTAATTATACTTCATCTTTGTCAACACCTGGTATAGTAGTCATCTTTTCATTTGTAGCCAACATAGTGGCTATATAGGAGCATATATATATATATATATATACATACACACACACACACATACATACACACACACACACACTATATATAGTGGGTATATATCTTATTACTGTATTAACTTGCACTTCCCTGATTATTAATGACATAAGAGTCAGTAAACTTTTTCTATAAAAGGTTGATTAGAAAATATTTTAAACCTTACAGGTGATTCAGCCTCAATAGCAACTACTCAGTTCTGCCATTGCAGCACAAAAGAAGCCATTGGTAACACTGGTAACACATTAAAAAAAAAAACTCAAGCATCGCTGTGTTTAAATAAAGCTTTATGAAAGTAGGTGGATGGCTGAATTTGGCTCATGGGCCATATTTTGTTGACTCCTGATGTAAAGCATCTTTTCATGTGCTTATTGATCATTTTTATCTTTTTGTTGTGAAGATTCTGAGAAAATATTTTGTTAATTCTTAACTTGGGTCCTTTCTTCTCTTTTATTGAGTTGTAAGAGCTTTTTGCATATGCTGTACACAAGACTTTGGAATAATTTACATGTTTCAAATAGTTTCTTCAAGTCAATGGCCTGTCTTTTTGTTTTCTTAAAGATGTCCATGACCTCTGCACTGAAAAGTCCAAAAACTGTACTGACAAAAATTAAAGAACCTTAATAAATGAATAGATATGTCATGTTCATGAATTAGAGGATTTAATAGCTTTAAGATGGCTGTTCTATCCACAATTTTCTATAAGTGCAATGCAATATCACTCAAAATTTTAGCAGGCCTTTTTATAGAAATTGACCAACTAATTCTAAAATTTATATGGAAATGCAAAAATATACCTTAATGAATAACTAAAACAATTTTTAAAGGGAACACAATTGAAGGACTCACCCTACCTGATTTCAAGACATTGTGAACAACAGTAATCAAAACAGTTTGGTATTTGTGAAAATAAAACTTGTAGATCAGTGAAACAAAATAGAAATAGATTCACAAATTCATATTCAATTAATTTTCAAACAAGATACCAAAACAATTCAATGGGTTAAAAAAGTGTTTTCAAGAAACAGTTGCAATAAAATAAAACATGCTTGCGTTTTAACGGATTCGGGCAAAGTAAATTGAAAAGCTTCTGGAAAGGATTCGTACTCTAGATGCCATTAAGAATATCCGTGATGCACAAGAGGAGGTCAAAATATCAATGTTGTCAGAATTTGGAAGAAGATGATTCCAACCCAAATGGATGACTTCAAGAAGTTCAAGACTTTAGTGGAGAAAGTAACTGCAGATGTGTTAAAAATAGCAAGATAAATAGAATTAGAAGTAGAGTCTGAAGATGTAACTGAATTGCTACAATCTCATGATAAAACTTTAGCAAATGATAAATTGCTTTTTATGGATAAGCACAGAAATTGCTTTCTTAAGATGGAATCTACTTCTGATGAAGGTGTTGTAAACATTATTGAAATGACAATAAAGGATTTAGATTATTACATAAACTTAGTTGATAAAGCAGAGTCAGGTTTTGAGATGATTAACTTTAATTTTATTTTTTAAAAAAATTTAAAAAATTTCCTTAGTAGTTTTAAAAAGATTTTGAAATTAGACTGGGCGCGGATTACAACTGTAATCCCAGCACTTTGGGAGGCTGAGGTGGGCGGGTCACCTGAGGTCTGGATGGAGTTCGAGACCAGCCTGACCAACATGGAGAAACACTGTCTCTATTAAAAATACAAAATTAGCTGGGCATGGTGGTGCACGCCTGTAAACTCAGCTACTTGGGAGCCTGAGACAGGAGAATCGCTTGAACCCGGGAGGCGGAGGCTGCACTTGAACCCAGGAGGCAGAGGCTGCAGTGAGCCGAGAATGTGCCATTGTACTCCAGCCTGGGCAACAAGAACGAAACTCCATCTTAAAAAAGAAAAAAAAAAGATTTTGAAATTAGTTCATTATAGTTGTATGTATTTGGGGGCATTTGTGATATTTGATACATGTATATAATGTGTAATGATCAAATCAGGGTTATTGGGATATCCACCATTTGAAACATTTTTCTTTTCTTTGTTTTGAGGAACATTAAAATTCTCTTCTAGTTATTTTGAAGTATACAGTAAATTATTGTTAACCATAATTTCCCTACTGTACTATGAAATAGCGGAATTTGTTTCTTCTAACTGTATTTTTGTAACCATTAACCTCCTTCTTTTTATCCTGACTCCAATTTTGAGAAAAGCTCTACTTTGAGTAAAATGCTATCAAACAGTGTTGCATGCTACAGGGAAATCTTTTGTGAGAGTAAGAGTCAACTGATGTGGCAAACTTCATTTTTGTCTTATTGTAAGAAATTGCCACAACCATTTCAACTTCTAGCAACCACCACCCTGATCAGCCACCAACATTGAGGCAAGACCCTACATTTGCAAAAAAAGTGACAACTTTCTGAAGCCTCAGATGATAATTAGCATTTGTTAGCAATAAAATGTTTTTAAGTCGAGGTATGTACATTTTTATACATAATGCTATTGCATATTTAACAGACTGCAGTATACTTTAAACCTTTATGTGTGCCAGGAAACTTTTAAAAATGTATGCCTTACTTTATTGTGATATTCACTTTATTATGGTGATCTGGAACCCTACCCACGTTATCTCCAAGGTATATCTGTGTGTGTGTGTGTGTGTGTGTGTGTGTATCTTAAAAACCAGAACAGAATAGAAAACCAGTCTGAAAAGGAAGGTAAAAAGAATGAGAGGGGAAACAAAAGGTAAATTTATAAAATGAAATTATTGAATTGCTTTACTAAGCTAGAGTGAAAAAAACTAGATCTGAATTATTTTTCTAAATAAAAGAGTAATACAATTACATTTTGAATGGAGATATGGGTCAATTGTTGGCATTGTCAGAACATTATGCCATTACTCTAAAATATACAGCATCTGCAGAAACTCTTTTGGCTACTAATATTTGGCTTGAAATCAGCAGATCTATTCAGGATAAGCATGTGCATATGGGCGTAATTAATAATTATAAGATGGGGCTCTTCTATAATCTTCAGCCAAGCCAGATGTTAGTTCTTAGTGAAAAGCATTTTTCTCAAGGAAAAATATATACACAGACATATATTATGCATACATATGTACTTATATACATTCATTGAGAGGAAGTCTGTGCTATAATGCTAAGAATAATAAGAAAGTAAAACCATGTGTAGAAAAATTTGAAAATCCGCTATAAATACACATATCTCCTGTATGTATATTTAAAGTTAAATCCACTGATGTTGGAAGATTGTTTGGGAGATGGTTCCTACAATTAGAGAGGAGAATAGCTTGCCAAAATAGATAAAATCTGTTTTGATAAATGTGCTGTCCAAAGTAACTAGAGCGTTATATCAGTATTTGCAATATCTTTTTTTTGTACTCTAGTACCATAATATATATGCGGTTTTTAGATGAAGATATAATTAATTACCTAAAAGTTTTACACTGGAAGCACTTAGTATATATATTATATAAAATAAGAAGAAGTATTTCTAGTATAGGTTTTTTTTAATGGCATATTTTTGATAGCAGTGAAGAATCTTGTTGCTATGCTATGTGGGACACAGTCACCCTAAATGGAATCCACAACTGCTTTGAAATAGCTGATTTTTGAATCAGTGACTTCAATGATGTACAAAGCAATAAACATCACTATTCTGGCTGGAATGATCTGCAGAGAGATTCATTTTCTTATAATACTAAATGTTGATGTTATAAGTTCTGATAGCATGTCAACTACTTCTGCTGATGCTGAATTTCATTTCAAACAAGAATAGATATCCTTTATGTTAGGTTTGTTTTGAGCACTGGAGAAAAGTAGTAAGAAAAGTTGCCCAAGTCCAAATGTCCCACAAGAAAATATACTTTGGTAGCTGTCAAAGGATTTGACACTACTCAATGTGTGAAATAAAAAGACCATGTGCATTTATTGTCAATAATAGCAAAGGAGACCTAAGAAAATCAGACACAATCTTATTGAGCACAGCAGATAGCTGATTTATATTGGGTTTGGGGGAAGCGTGGAATTCAGGGATTGGCAAACTTCAGAGGTGTAAATGAGTTAACATTAACTGCAGAAACAGAGTCACTAGGGTGAGGCTGTTGCTGATTGCTTGGCACTCAGGGGCACTGAATGGCCGACTTTCAGAAGCCAGGAGCTGACATTGATTATCTGGCTTGCAAAAGCATGTTCATTGAGATGAGGTGTTAATCAGTTGAACAGGTATAAAACCGGTTCTGGTGGCTACATATTATGGCTGTGTAACAATCGATCTTTTCCTAAATCTATGGGAATAATTTTATTTTCCTCCCCTCTCCCTACCTCCCATCCCCTTTTGATCTTTATTCAGCCAAAGCTGCAGAAAAGATGTTCGAGAACTGTCCAGATCCTCCCCACTATGGTTGATTTTCTTGACAAAGAGTTTTGACCTGTAGAGATTTGATTTTTAGTTTGTATATTGATAAGCATGAGTTTTATTGAATTCTTGTCTTTGGATTACTTGTTCAACCATTTGTGGGGACAGTGATATTTAGAACCCCAACAGAGCTATGCAACAAATAAATAAATCTGAAGTATTAAATATTATAAAAAGGGTAAGATACTTTGCAACCATGATCCAAGACTTCCCAGACTTGATTATAAAAAACAAGTCCAAATGATTTTCTGAGTCTATCTTACACAACTAGGTTGCTTTTTAATCTATGTCTCATCTATGCATGTTTGTATGTATATATGTATGTATGTATCTATGCTAAAATTGTTTTTACTCATCTTCAGTATTAATGTAGAGTCAACATGAAGTGTTAGCAGTGACAGAGATGGCTCCCTGATTGGCCCCACAAAAATATGACTATTCTACTACATATGAACCTTTGGATTAAGAAATTTTAACTGGCTTACTGTGATTCCAAGATTTTGGATATATCACTATATTTATTATGTTAGCTAATGTGAGAAAATACTTTTAGATAACCACTGCAAATTGTTTAATGCTGTGGATGGTGTCACCACCCTCCGGAGTTTTCTTCAGAAAAATTTTCATTGCTTTACGGCTTTTGTAAAATAGTATGGTCCACTGAGGATTGTTGGGGGTCCTGCCCTTAAAATAGCCGAACAAATAAAATAGACTTACAGAAGGATTGATCTTGGCTCTGTTTTGGCAATGAAGAGACAGATTCCCAAACAGAAACAGATCCCAGGAGCTGTAGGTATGAAATGAAAATTCCATTTGGAATGGAATTCAAATGGGATTCATTCTTGGCAAATAATCACCATCATATGTTATACTTTTTGTATAGGGCTTTTTTCACCTATGGATTGCCTACAAACAGTATCACTATTGGTAGTGTTAGTGTACCATACCCTTTGATCACTTTTCAAATTGGCTGTAATAACGTCAGCTTTGGAGAATTGAGTGAATTGAGTTGATGATTGTTGTCTCCAGTAAAGACTAGATTTAGGTAAGTTATTATTAATCATAAAAGGAATATAACAGGCAAAGTCAGAGTACCTAACCTTAAATAAGTAAAGAAAAAATATTAATGAACAAGAGTATGCAAAGTAAAGTGAGGCATAGAGAAGTATCATATTCCAACAGTGTTGGTATATTAACCACATCTTTTTACTCAAATGTTTTGACATCTCAGGGTCTTTACCATCTCTGGCTAACTCCCAGAGATGGTAAAGACTCACTTGGGAGCACGTCTTTCAAATGCAAACCAACTAATATATAGCCCATACTCCAAGAACCTCCTTTATCAGGCTGTCACCAGGCTCCTATATTCCTGCCTTAAGCATCCCGTGGTCAGGTATCAGGCAACTAGGGATAGTCCTGGCCTCAGAGCCCACTGAAATTATTCAATGTAGGCAATCCTAGTTTGGGAAAGAAGGAGTTATAAGAACAGAGAGCTCTCCCCTAGGAAGACTGTTTGGAACAGAGCATCAGAAAGTCCAAGCCTTAAAGGTACTGTTGAAATGAATGAAGATTTTTGTGGTAAGCAATTAAGAGGAGGCTGGTAGCTCCACAAGAGCAGCAAGCTAAACCACAGATGACTAGCTAAAAATCTAATAGAGAGAACCAGGAATAAAGACAGCTGGGAAGAGTCCTCCTGAGGTTATAAGAAGCTTCAAAGATTGGCCTCAAAGATTACCTTTGCAAAGGGGCCTGAATTTAATTGAACCAGACTATGGAGAAATGTATGCCCCAGGGTGCCACTGCAAATCATAGAACAATCAGTCAGCATCTCCTTAGTGGAGGCTCATGGCTAAGTGTGATACAAACAGAGGCAGGTAGCTTAACAGAAAAATCATGGAGAAAGACAGTTAAAGAAAACATTGCTGAAATCAGTGTCATATCAGGATGTCTGTGCACATACCAAAGACTGTCCTCTGAGGAATAACATCGTAGGCTGCACCCTGCAGGAAAATGGACTTAACTGAAATAGTTAAGTAAAGTTCTTTAAATAAACAAGCAAACAACAACAAGCCCTGGACGGAGTAGAGACTCAATATCCAGAGTCACTATAATGTATGTGATAGCCTGAATAATCGTCCCCAAAGACAACCAGGCCCTAATGCCTGGTACCTGAAAATGGTACCTTATATGGCAAAAATGTCTTTGAATACGTTATTAAGGATCTTGAGATGGGAAAATTATTTTGGATTATTTGAGTGGGCCCTAAATATAATCACAAGTGTTCTGATAAGAGGGAAAGAGGGGAAGATGTGGCTCCAGAAAGAGAATGAAGATGTGATGGTGGAAGCAAAAATTTGGAGTGATTCAAGAAAGAGCATGAGCCATGAATTCGGGTGGATGGCAGAAGCTGGAAAAGGCAAGGAAGCAGATTCTCCCTGAGAGCCTCCAGAAGAAATCAGCCCTGCCAACACTTTGACTGTAGCCCTGTGAAACTGGTTTCGGATTGCTTCCAGAACTGTAAGAGAATAAATTTTGTTGGCTTGTAAGCTACCAAATTTGCAGTAATTTGTTACAGCAGCTTTATTAGTTTGCTGGAGCTATAACAAAGTACCACAAATTAGGTGGCTTATACAATAGGAACTTACCGTTTCACATTTCTGGAGAGTGGAAGTCTGAGAGACTGTCTGTGAGGGCTATGAGAATCTACTCCATTCCTCTTGCCCAGCTTCTCATGGTTTTCTGGCAATCTTTAGCATTCTTTGGCTTGTTGAAGTACCACCCTGATCTCTGCCTTCATCTTTAAATGGTGTTCTCCCTCTGTGTGTGTGTGTTTCCAAATTTTCCCTTTTTATGAGGACACTGATCATATTAGATTAGTATATTGATCAGAGTTCTCTAGAACTAGTAGGATATATGTTTATGTGTGTGTCTGTGTATATGTGTGTGTATGTGTGTGTGTATACATACATATATGTACATATATACATACACACACATATATATAAAACTTAGCCTTGTAATTATGTGTGCCAATTCTCCCTAATAAACTTTACTTATTTACTTATTATGGAGAATTGGCTCACACAGTTACAAGGCCAAATTCCATGATAGGCCATCTGCAAGTTGGGGAAAAGAGAAGCTGGTAGTGGCTCAGTCCAAGCTCGAAAGCCTCAAACCAAAGAAGCCAGCAGTGCAGCATTCCGTCAGTGGCCAAAGGCCCGAGAACCACCTGCAAGCCACTGGTGCAAGTCCCAGAGTCCACAGGCCAAAGAATCTGGAGTCTGATGTCCAAGTGTGGCAGGTCTCCATAAGAACTGTTTCAGCACTGACTGAGTGGTTAAGATAAATATTGAAAGCCAGTGCCCTCATACAAAGGCTGGAATGTAGCAAAAGCCCACCAAGAGTTTTGCCTAAGCCTTTCCTGGGCCTTAAAGCATGACAAAAGGAATAATTCTTAACAGGACCACTTTAGGATTAAACAAGTTTTATTGGGAGTCTGAAGAAACTTCCCAGGCCTCCACAAACAAGTTTATTGGCGATCTGAAGGAACCTCTGTGATGTAGCAGAAGACCAGACAAGGGTAATCACCCCAGCACCTAAACCCATTTAGATTAAGTAAACTTAGTGAGGCTCTAAAAGAAGGTCTTCAGGACTCAGACTTTTGTTATAGATTAAAAGAAGTTAATCACTTATGATGTCTTTAAATGAAGACACTTACACATAGACATATAGCTTAGAAGATACATAAAACTGAAAAATCTTTGTAATTTTGAGTTGGTCTGGTAATAATTTCCAGGCCATGTCCCTGTAACGGATGACTACAGAAATGAAAACTCTATTTCTCCCCAGTTCATCTGCATCTCGTTATTCGGTCGTAAAAAATAACAGCCCAAACCTCAGTTTGCTCCAGGAACACAAGGACAGGAGAAGCAGAAGGAAGCCTCCAGTATGGGAGAAAGTAGGCAGCCAGAAGCCTCAGCAAGCAAGGTTATCCCACCTTCTTTTGCCTGCTTTGTTCTAGCTGCGCAGGCTATTGGATGGTGCCCACCCACAAAGAGTGTGGGTCTTCCTCTCCCAGTTCACTGACTCAAATGTCAATCTCCTCTGGCAACACCCTCACAGACACACCCAGAAACAATGCTTTACCAGTTATCTAGGCATCCTTCAGTCCAATCAAGATAACACCTAACATTAACCATCACAGTTAGGGTCCATTCTAATGACTTTATCTTAACTAATTGCATCTGCAATGACCCTATTTTCAAATAAGGTCACATTCTGAGGTACTGGGAGTTAGGATGTCATCTTGAATTTTGAGAAGCACAATTCAACCCATAAGAGCAGTCATAGAAAGCTAATACAATAAGTTATCTAAAATGTCTAGTTTAAAACAAAAAATTATAAGATATGCCCCGAACAGGAAAGTGTGATTCTTACACAAGAGAAATAAATTGGGTAATGGCAACTGCCTTTTCTATGACTTAGATGTTGGATTTCACAGACAAAAATTTCAAAATAGCTGTTTTAAGTATGCTCAAAGAAATAAAGCCATGCTTAGGGAAGTAAAAAAGATACGATGATGACTTCTTATGAGCCAGAGAATACTTACATAGTGGTAAAAAGTATTTTTTATGAAAGGAACAAAATAGAAATTCTAGAGTTGAGGAAGTGCAATAACCAAATAAAAAATTCACTGGAAGGTCAAACAG
This sequence comes from Piliocolobus tephrosceles, assembly GCF_002776525.5. Taxonomy (NCBI): domain Eukaryota; kingdom Metazoa; phylum Chordata; class Mammalia; order Primates; family Cercopithecidae; genus Piliocolobus; species Piliocolobus tephrosceles. The sequence goes on from NC_045439.1 coordinate 124,209,524, forward strand.
TATGTTTGGGCTCCCTGAACAGGGAATCCGTGAACTTAAAGATACATCCATAGAGATTATGCCATCTGAAAAATAGACAGAAAAAAGAATAAAGAAAAATAAACAGGGACTCAGAGAAATGTGATACATCATTAAGCACACCAATATATGCATAGTGAGAGTACCAGAAAAAAAAAAGAAAAGAAAAAGGAACAAAAAAATTTGAAGAAACAATGGCTGAGAATTCCCAGATTCAAAAAAATATTAATCTACTCACCTAAGAAGCTCAGTTAACTCCAAGTAAAATGAATGCAAAAGATCCACACCCAGACACATCATAGCAAAAATGTTGAAAGACAATAGAATCTTCAAAGTTGAAAGAGAAAAACAAATACTTATGAGAGAAACTCAATAACATTAACAGCTGATTTCTCAACAAAAACAACAGAGCTAGAAGGCAGTAAGAAGATATATTCAAAGTGCTGAAAGAAATATACCATCAATGAAGATCCTATATTCAGCAAAAGTATCTCATAAAGACATTCCTAGATAAATACAAAGTGAGAGAATTTATTGCAAGCAGACCCACCTTCAAGCAATAATAAAGGAAGATCTTCAGGCTGGAAGCAAGGGACTTCAAACAGTAATTTGCATCCACACACATACTAAAAAGATAGTGTGACTGCATATTGATCCCCTTTCTACTATTAACTGATTTAAATAACTACTGTATAAAACAACACATATATAATTCCGTTATTGGATTTATAGGAATGTAATATATTTGACAATAAAAGAACAAAGGAGGAAGGCAGATTGCAAAACTATATTGGAGTAAGACAGTGACACCAGATGGCAACTTGAATCCACGGGAACAAATGATCACTTCTTGACCTTTTGGCTATGATTAAGTGTACAGGAACAAATGAAGAGAATCAGAAATAATAAGTAAGAAGGTTAACAGCAAACACTTCAATATATATTTGCTTTCCTTTTTTCCTTATCAGCTTATGGAACATAAGACTATGTAAAGAAATAATTATAAAAATTATATAAAGAAATAATTATAATAATCTATTGTTTGTAACATATATACTTATAATGTGAACAACAATAATAAAGGGAATAAGAAATAGACCTATATTTGGAATTAAGTTGGCATAAAATCTGAAGTGAATTCTGACAAGTTTAGATGTATATATATTGTAAGTACTAAAACATCCACCAAGAAAATAATTGCAAAGCATAGTGAAAAAAATAAAGGAATTAAAATAGTATACTATAAAATATTCACATAATGAAAAGGAAAGCAGTTAAGGAGGTACAGAGGAACAGAAAAGGCATAAGACAGAAAGAAAATAAAATTAAAATGCCAGATATATTCAATATCAATGATAACATTAAATGTTAATGGATTAAACAATCCAATCAAAAAGCAGAGATTATCAGAATGACTACACACACACACACACACACACACACACACACACACACACCCCTATACACTGTCAGAGATGTAGTTTAGATACAAAGATACAAATAAGTTGAAAGTAAAAGGATAGGAAAAGATATATCATTAAACAGCAACCATAAGAGAACTGGAGTAACTATGTTATTATTAGACAAAGTATACTTTAAACCAAAAAATGTTGCTAAAGATAAAAAGGGAAAGTTTATAATGTTAAAAAGGGCATCCATTAAGAATATATCAGTTATAAACATATATGAACCTAATGGCATACCCCAAAATACATGATGCACAAAAACTGACAAAATTGAAGGAAAAAGCAGAAAATTCAAGAATAACAAGTGAAGACTCAATATCTCACTTTCAATAATAGATAGGACAAACAGAACACCAACAAGGAAATAGAAGATTTGAACAACACAAAAGCCAGGTAGACCTAACAGTCATCTATCTACCCAAGATCAGCATACACATTCTTCTCGAGCATGCATGGTTGTATTTTCCAGGATAGATCATATTCTAGGTTATACAACAAGCCTGAAAAACACATATGGGACATAGTTGAGTGGAACATAACATTTTAAAGTTTTTTTCCACAGCTGTTTATCAATACGTTAATATTCAAAGAAATTTTACTTTGCTGCACTAGTGGGATAGGATGCAAATATTTGCCCTTGTCTGCTGGTACATAATGTAGTGAGGTAGACTTGAATGTGCTTGAGACACTCAACTAAGCTGGATCATGGTCTAATATATCTAACAACATGCTTATTGGAATGGTGTTTCTTTTCTTTTTATTCTTTTTACTTTTTACCCTTTTGGAGTCCTGCATACTGTCACTTAAATATTTATTTTGATTCTGTCCTCTCACCAGCTACTCTTCTCCTTCCAAGCTAGGAGGAGGTGTGTATTGAAAAGGGAAAATAAAGACCAAAGTCTCAAACCTGTAGAGCCAAAAAGAATCTGTGGTTAAAACTCTACCTATGTACAAAAGGAATATTAAGCTGTGCAAATGCTGCTGAGGTGGCCTCGTGATGTGGTTGTTACTGGTAGAGGAACTGAGCCCAGCTGAGGGTTTGTGTACAGGCTGCAGGTGCCTGGGGAGCACTGTGGCTCCACCGCACAGAAATAAATGCCTGAGTCTGTGGTCTGGGAGGAGGAAATGTACAATAAGCTGTAGCGTTCTGAAATGACAGTCGTGGCGCTTAATCGTCCATTCTGTTTTGTACCCGAGGGAATGTAAAACAGGTTGATGAGCTGTCCCCAAGGGTTTTGGTGAAACCACTGCAAATTGTTCACAGTGGCAGAATAATTGCCCCGCAGCGTAGAATTGGCTCCCTCCTGGAGAATTAGGTCTGGAGGACTCTGCTCCACTTGTATTCCTATCACACCTGGTGAGAAATGGAGAAAAAGTCATAGGTGATGGGCAGTTTAACATCTGAAGAACCCTGAAAATGCCCCCACAGATTGTATGAATAGGAAGACTGCAAGACTTATTAACTCCTTTCCCTTTCCTCCCCTCAACAAGGCTGCAGCTGCTAAATCCTTTCAGATTCCCACCTTGGACAGCCCCAACTCACAGCAAATCTGGGCACTCAAGAGCCCCAGCAGAGCTCCCAATATCCTCTTCATGATGATTTGCCTTCCTGCTCCGGGCATTTTCACCACAAGATATATTTAACTAAACCTTGAGAAGGTGGGTGTCATGACTTGGTTCTGGAACTGTTGCTGCTCCTGCAACCAATCAACTTCACTCAACAAAGCCTGCTCACGCCCAGATGCTACTGAGTTTTAAACAGCGTTCTGTGACAGGAAGCCCCACCCGCCGTCTTAAACCTGGCTGAGAACCGGGGTGGAAAAGGGTGAAGTGAAAGGGGAAAATAAAGGTCATTATTCCATAACCTGAGGGATGTTTTCTAATAATTCTGGATATAGTAAAGAATGTCAAAGATCCTGTGAGAAGGAAATGGAGGGGCCTCCTCGGGAGGACAACGTGCCTCAACTGTAATACTAATTCGATCCTGGAGAGGATCACAGAATGAGTGTCCACATTTTAAACCCCCAAAACCAGAATGTGTTCTGACGAAAGAGTCTTTATTAACCAATGAATTAATTTAGGTGAAAGTCATTCCAGTCATGTAAAGTAATAAGAACATACATGTTACGTATTATAAATGTAATAATTTTTATTATTAGAATATATGAAATACGTGGATTAGGACTCTCCTGAAATAATCAAGAATTGTGGTAAATATTGTTATAAGAAATGACCCTAGTAAGACTGTAAATTGTGAGAGGAAAAATAAGATCAACTCAAATATTTTTTTCTACATATTACCCTGGATATATTTTGTTTTCCTAATTCCTGTTTTATACAAACTTCCTTTATAGCTCATCTTACAGTCCAGTAAATCCTCTTTTCTTTATTTTTTTGTGTCTTCCTCTTTTCCTTCCACTTTCTCCTATCATTACTTTTCGGTTCCATCTTCTTCCTTTTCTATCATTACCTTTTATTTCTATGTTCTTCCTTTTCTCTCTCTCTCCTTTATTTATTTATTTATTTATTTATTTATTTATTTATTTATTTATTTATTT
>NC_045439.1:124213575-124243021 GCF_002776525.5 Piliocolobus tephrosceles
TTTATTTATTTATTTATTTATTTATTTATTTATTTATTTATTTATTTTTGGTTGAGGGTAGGGGGTTCTAGTTACAGGAAAGGGACAGAAGAATACTAAAGAAAAGATGGCTTTCAACAGTTTAGAAATAATTTTGGACCTGTGAAATGAAAGTGCTTATTTTTTTTTTTTTAGAAAATCTTAGGAAACAAAAATTTTTTAAAATCCGAATTCCCTTCTTTGGAATTGTGCACTTTCCCTTTCGCTGTATATGATTCTGTTTGACCCAGGAATATTTTCTGACAGATACAGATAAAGATAATGATATAGATAAATATAAAAATTATAGATATATATATGTGCATTTCAAATATAACCTAGAACTTGAATATTCATATGTCATTTATCTTGTTTTAGAGGACAGAGCTACAATTGAAAAGAATACTCAGCAAAAATATGTTTCTTATGTGCTGATAATGGTTTAGTTTGTCCTTACACATAATTATTCTTCCCTCTTTACTATTACTGGCCCTCATCCTTATATCAATATATTTCCCAAATCTTTCGACAATTATTCACTACTAGATCCTTCAGAGTCATCCCTCAATTTAAGAGAAGCCTATAGTGCCTCCTGACGTGCTAAAACCTTGAGAAGGACCACATCTTCCTCAGCATATATGAACAACTCAGTCCAGCTGTCTTTTCCTAGGGCTGTACCTGTGGGTTGACTTGAACCAACAGAAGTGTCCACAGAATGGAGAGCACCATAAACAGGACCATGAGACCCCACGGTGGCTTTTATGAAAATAAATACTTTAAATGTAATTTTATGTAATTAGAACATGCATTTAATAATACCTATGAACTGAAAAAATATGAACTCACCAATTTGATTCAGTATTGTTAAACCAATATATTTAAGAGTGTTTGAGACCTTGGAAATTTTTTTAAAAAATGAATTGGATATGTTTTTTTCTTCAGAGAGCTTGTGATATAGTGAGGAGACAAACATCTCTCTGAACGTAATAAAGGTTTACAGGATATCATTTTTAAAAAGCATCCTTAAACACCTCATGAGCACCAAGACAGTAACAATTACATCAAACTTCTATTACAGGATGTGAGTGGATGGGGGATGTGATGCTACATGCCTTCTGTGGAGGTGACAAGACTGGAGAGTAACAAAAGCAAAGATGGCTGACTTTAAAAAGTGACCCTTTGTATTAAATACAAGGAGGAGAGAAGATGAGCAAGGTTGTGGACAGTATGACCCTTAGACTCAGGCAAGAGTCCTGCTCAGAGCCTCATATTTTATAGGGCCATTCAATCACACACACACACACACACACAAATGTACTGAAGAACACAGGCTGTTTCTGTTACTCAGGACCAGGCACACTCTGTAGCCTATAAAACTACTAACACCATTTTTCAGGTTTGAGAAAAAGACCTCTTCACATACCTTGACTTTTGTCCTTTTCGAATATTAGAAATATTTGTGGGTTGTGCTGCTGCTGCCATAAGACGCAGACTCTGTTTATACGAAAATAATTTGTTTGTGTTTTTTCCCCAGACTCCATAAATAATAACAATTATCTGTAGATGGATTTGGAGGTAAAGGGGATGAAAAACGAGAACGCCTATATTTCCACTGAAGTAGAAATAAAAAGTCTGCAGGCACAACATTGGATTAACCGCTCGAGAACGTTTCAGATAGTTACTATTGGCACTGTAAGGAATAGTATAGAAAAGTAAGTAAATATGATCTTATAGTAGGTCAGGTTTTAGGTTTTTGAAGAACCTCTATACTGTTCTCCATGGTGGCTATACTAATTTACACTCCTACCAACAGTGTTCAAGGGTTCCCTTTTTTCCATGTCCTTGCCAGCATTAACACTTTTTGTTTTTATATTTTTTGGTTCCATACTTCTTAATTGACTTCATATGACTCTGATTTGGACCTGGGGTTGAGGGTGGAGGGGTTTCAGGGAAGAGAAGGAAAAAATTAATTAGCTAGCCCCATCTGTCCTCTCAGCATGGAGGCAATAGATTCGTACATAAAGAAATACTGTTTCCCAAGGATGCTGAGGATCTGTTTTCTTGCATCTCTTATGTACTCATTTGTGGTTCTTCAGGGTACTCATGAATCAGCATAGTATTCACTATAGTTGCTCATGATGGCTGGAACACTTTGTAATATTAAACAACATTACTTATAAATTGCATACATTTATCCTAGACTGAATCTTCATAAAGAGTAACACTGATTAGCTTCTTTATCAACTAGATGGATGTTGAAACTAGCATTTATTTTAAATACTGTAATCTAATTAAACTTAAAAAGAAATGAATTCTAATTTTATTAAAATACATTTTATTAAAACTATCCATTGTTAATTATTATTTATATTTTGCTTTTTAGATTTAATAGATTATTCTAATGGTTTAAGAGAAAATTAGCTGTTTTTAAAAGTTATGAAAATAATTTGTGCTTTTGCCCCAGAATCCATAATTAATAATAATTATCTGTAGATGGATTTGGAGGTAAAGGGGGTGAAAAATGAGAACATCTATATTTTCACTGAAGTAGAAATAAAAGTTCTGAAGGCACAACATTGGATTAACTGCTCAAGAACATTGCAAATAGTTACTATTGGCACTATGAGGAATAGTGTAGAGAAATAATTAAATGTAATTAAGGAATCAATAATAGTTATTGGACACTCAGCAAGTATTAGAGAAGTTGAGTTGAAAGGGAGAAAAACAGGAGAGAGGTAATCTGGATAGAACTGATAAAGGGCAGGTCATCCATAGAACAACCAGCCCCAAGATTCCACATGGAACTTTGCCATGATGTTGTGTTTAATTTAGATTGCGTTTTGCTGGGGACCATCAGATTTTTTTAAAAAAGTCTTTTTTTCCCTTTCTACTTATATTGTCTTTGGAAAGATTGCCTTGCACACATCCTTAAATGTCAGCTTTAATTAAGTCTCCCAGTCTCCAATACTTTCATCAGTGAGCTGAGGTCCTTTGAAGAGGCTTCTTTCCTCAAAGGATTGTAGCTCACCGAAGTCAGGATACTGGGTAAAATAATCTGTAGCTAATGCAACTTGAAATAAACACTCATTCTGGGTTTCTGATTGCTTGAGAGATGAGATTAATAGCTAAAAGCAAATTGGTTTGCCTTATACCAATCAATATGGTCAAGCTTAAGTCATCTCAGTCCATCAGTATCTCAAATAACATGGTGCAAATCACCTCCTCCAGCTTATTACAAATCCTATAGTCTAGTTTCTTCTAGAATCATGCACAAGCTCTTTCCTTTGCGAAATGGCAAATAAGAAAATAAATTAAAGAAATCTAAGATGTCCATAGGAACTAAATGCTAGACAGGATTCTACTTTCTTTGTACTGTTTGCTTTCACAGAACACATCAACTTCCTGAAAATAACTGAGGCTGAGATCCTTAGTTGTTTAAGCTATATGTGTCAGGTAGTTTGTATGGAGCCCCCACTGCAGTCCTGGGCAATGCAGGACTCAGCACAGAAGTACTCAGCATGTTGTTCCAATGGGATGAGGGTTTCCTCAGGAGGACGGAGTTTTCATTCTTCCTAAATTCAGACTCAAAACCATTAATTCCTGAAACAACCCTATATCCTGATATGTACTGCAGGAGAAGCTGGAGTCCTTGGCTGGGGTATTGCACATATCAGAAAAGATATGGTGGAACAGAAGATCAATAATATTTGCACCTCAGCTCCAGAGGGGCTCCTTCAGAGACAGCGACATGAACGTCAGGCTGGGTCACACTGGGCACTGGTTTTTCCTACAATGCCAATGCTGTGTCAGTGAACTCAGCTAACACAAAAAGTCTGTATTCAGAGTCAAATAGACAATGCTCCATTTGTGGACAAGAGAGCCCAATCGGGAATAGGAGTACCCCAAGCATCAAGACACACACTGAGATCTAGCCAAACACTGAGGGAGCAGCATGCACCTTTCCAGGAGATTCCCCACAGACACAATCTGACCACGGGATAACTTGAATCCAGGTTGAAGCTAAGGAGAAATGGCAGGGATTTAGATTTCTTCTTCTTAGGAATCTTGTAGAAACTGCTAGTAAGAGATGCTCTCCTAACAAACTTGCCTGCTTCTGGTGTCTGAGATTCTTTATACATCGCTGTCTAAAAGAATGCTCAGTCAGAAAAAGGACACCTCTTTAACCTGAAGAGAAGAAAGAAGTTTATTCTAATCTTTTACAGAAAAGCCATTTCCAATTTAGGCAACAACGCCCTCCAGGGGACAAATAGAGGGCTAAGGAGAAATTCACAATTTTTGTGAACTTCCTCCACATCCGTCCTGCCCTTCTAGTGTTGAATTTCAAAGAGTTATGATAATGTACAAAGGAGGATTTATGTTTGTTAGCCTGAAACTTATAAGATGGAGGATTTTTAAAAGAATAACATAAAAATAAGAATAAAACTGGGCACAAAAATAATTTCAGGTGAGAAATAAAATCACAACAAAGTATAAATTTTAAAACACAAATACCATAAATATAAAATTCAGAAATTTATGTATTTTATTACTTACTTATCTGACACACTTCTATAATACTTTATTTATTTTTAAATTTTTAAATTTTCAATTTTTGTGGGTACACAGTAGGTGTATATATTTTTGGGGTACATGAACTGTTTTGATACAGGCATGCAATGTGAAATAATCATATCATGGAGAATGGGGTATTCATCTCCTTAAGCACTTATCCTTTGTGTTACAAACAATCCAATTACACTTTTAGTGTAATTGTACATTATTTTAAAATGCACAATTAAATTATTTTGACTATAGTCACCCTGTTGTGCTATCAAATAGTAGGTCTTACTCATTCTTTCTATATTTTTGTACTCATTAACCACCCCCACCTCCCCTCTCATCCCCCGACTACCCTTCCCACCCTCTGGTAACCATCCTTCTACTCTCTATGTCCATGAGTTCAATTGTTTTGATTTTCAGATCCCACAAATAAATGAGAACATGAAATATTTGTCTTTCTGTGCCTGGCTTATGTCACTTAACATAATGAGCTCCAATTCCATCTATGTTCTTGCAAATGACTGAATCTCGTTCTTTTTTATGACTGAATAATACTCCATTGTGTATATGTACCACATTTTATTTATTCATTCATCTGTTGATGGACACTTAGATTGCTTCCAAATCTTAGCTATTGCAAACAATGCTGCAACAAACAGGAGTACAGATACCTCTTCAATATACTGATTTCCTTTCTTCTGGGTATATACTCAGCAGTGGAATTGCTGGATCTTATGGTAGCTCAGGTTTTAGTTTTCTGAGGAAACTCCATACTGTTCTCCATAGTGGTTTTACTAATTTACACTCCCACTGACAGTGTACAAGGGTTCCCTTTTCTCCATGTCCTTGCCAGCACTAATATTTTTTGTTTTTGTATTTTTTGGTTCCATGCTTCTTAGTTGACTTCATATGACAATAAATTTGTAGTATTTCCTATATAAAAAAATAAGATAATGCAGTCTTTACTCCAAACATGTTTGATCAATTTTTTAAATTCACAGTGCATTATGCTAATGTCATGTAAATTTTTAGGAAGATAGTCAGATTTGAGAAAGTTACTATCAAGTTACTATGTGCTATGAGACTTCACTACATTTTAAGTTTTCTTATTCTGTAATAAATCTTAAGTATTATGACTGATGACACAAATTAACTAGTTTATTAAGTCTGTATTAGTTTTCTGTTTCTATATAACAAATTGCCATGGACATAGCAACTTAGAATAACACCTATTAATTATCTTACAGTTTCCGTAAGGCACAGCTAAGCTGGATCTCATAAAGCTGTAATCAAAGAGTCAGCTAAGGTCAGAGTCTTGTCTGAGGCTTGGGAGTCCTCTTCCAAGCTCATTTAGTTATTGGCAGAAGTCATTTTCTTGTAGCTGTAGAACTCATGGCAGCTTGACTCCTCTAGCAGGAGGCTCTCTGCTCAGAGGAAGCCTCAGCCTTTTAAAGAACCCACTTGATTGGATAGGGCCCATCAAGGATAATCTCTCTGTTGATGAACTCAAAGGAAACTAATTAGGGACTTTAATTACATGAGCAAAATCCCTTTACCTTTGCCATATGACCTAATTAAAGAAGTGACATTCATCAAATTCTAGGTCCTGCCAACAATCAAGGGAGGAGATTATACAAGACATGTACACCAGAGGGCAGACATCTTGGGTACCATCTTTGAATTCTGCCTGCCACAGTTGTTAATGTCCTCATTGTATTGGTGTAGCAAGAGTGTTACTTTATCTTTATAAATGTAAACATTTTGTGACCAATTAGAAAGAAGTTAACAAAAACCTTAATGATTGGACAAGGTCTTTTCCTTCCAAAGGAAAAATATAACCAAAGGTAAGGCATCCAGTTTAGATAGCATAGAGTGTGCAGATACTGCAGCAGTGGGCAATGAAACTAGAAAAGTATATCAGAAGCCAGGCACAGTGGCTCACACCTATAATCCCAGCACTTTGGGAGGCTGAAGTGGGAGGATTGCTTGAGCTCAGGTGTTTGAGACCAGCTTGGGCAACATGGCGAAGCCTCATCTCTATTACAAATATAAAAATTAGCTGGGCATGGTGGCACCTGTAGTCCCAGCTACTCAGCAGCTACTCAGGAGGCTGAGTCAGGAGGATCACTTGAGCCAGGAGGCAAAGGTTGCAGTGAGTAATGATCATGCCACTGTACTTCAGCCTGGGCAACAGAGCAAGACTCTGTCTCAAAAAAGGAGCAAAAAGTATATCAGAGCCAGTTATGGAGGTGGAATACAATTTTAAATACTGGAAAGTTGCTGACAATAGATTATCATGATGTTAAGTTAAGGAAACAAAGATTTGTGAATGGATCATTAGCAAAGGAGAGGCTAAATAGTGTAATGTAAGGGTAGTTATCAAACATTTTTGTTCAAAGCCTGTGAAATATTTCTAGCTAACATCTAAATATATAATAAAGTAACTGTGAGTCATATAAATAAATCCAACTAAATCCAAATTAAATGTATCCCTAATTCAAGTTCACTTTAGTCGGGTTCCAAATAAACTTCTGGTCACTTTGTCACAAAAGTGGGAAATTGGAGTAGGAAAACAAGGGTCTTAACTAATTGTGGTTAAAATATCCTACTTTTAGAAAAATACATAAAATATATGACAATGTGGGCACAGTGCTAAAGTCTTTCCTAGGGCCTTGAAAGGTACCTGTTCAAGAAAGAGACCCTGAAGCTTAAGCTTCATTAACTTTACATTAAATCTTTCTCCAATCATAAAGAAAGTATTTTGGAATGATTTATCAGCTATATGTCTCATAGAGAAGATCTTACCTAATACAAAAAGCTAATATGTTACTAATTTTATTTTACATATGAGAAAATTTAGCTTTAGAGATGTTAAGTTAAATTATTCAAGTCCCAATGCTATTAAGAGACAGAGCAGGATTTAGAACCCAAGTCTGTATAACTCCAGAGCCTAGTCTTATCATCTGTAGTCTACTCAGGTTGCTTAAATGGTAATTGAAGCCTTTTGAGTAGATGAAATTTCCCATGGACAGTGTTAAGATTGAGTAGAGATTGGGCCTACAGCAGTGGCAATGGTAATAATATGAGATGGTTAAAGAATAACATCAAAAAGACATTGCAAAGGGGCTTCCAGAACTTGGATTTAAAAATAAGAGTTGACCAACATACTACTCAAAACATCCTTGTTTCAACAGAAAAATCACACATCGTATCAAGAACATGGAAAATCTCAAAATGAATCAGAAAATGCAATCAACAGACACCAACACGTAGATGACCCAAGTGTTAAAATTATCTGACAAGAGTTTTAAAACAGACATCATTTTCAAATGCTTCAACAAGCAATTATAAACATGTTCAAAGTAAATTTTTAAAGTAGAATGTCTCACCAAAGAAATAGAGGATAGAAAATGAAATGAATGAAAATTTTAGAACTGAAAGTAAAATAACCGAAATTTAAAACTCATTGGATAAGCTCAACAGCAGAATGGATAGGTCAGAGAAAAGAACCAGTGAATTAGAAAACAGAACAAGAGAAATTGTCCATCTGAGCAACAGGTGAAAATAGACTGAAAAAGATGATCAGAGCCTCAGACGTCTGTAGTTCTATAATAAAAGTCTTAATTTTTTGTTATCAGAATTCTATATGAAGTATAAAAAGAAAATAGAGCTAAAAAGTTCTCAAAGAAATAATGGCTGAAAACTTCTGAATTTGTGAAGAGTCACAACCCTACAGATACAGGAGGCTGACAACATCCTATTCAGAATATACCTAAAAAATTTATGCCAATGCACATCATAATGAAATCTGAAAATTAAAAAAAGAACAAATCTTGAAAGCAGCCTAAAGAAAATGGGAACTTACCCAAGGGAAATAAACAATTCCAATGACAGTATATTTCTCAGTAGAAACCAGGGAGACCAGAAGGAAGTGGCCAGATATTTTTCAAGTGCTAAGAGAGAACTGTCAATCAGAATTATATACATATAAAACTTTCATTCAGTGGGAGAAAATTTTTGCAATCTACCATCTGACAAAGGGCTAATATCGAGAACCTATAAAGAACTCAATCAAATTTACAAGAAAAAAGCAAAAAACCCCATCAAAAAGTGGGCAAAGGATATGAACAGACACTTCTCAAAAGAAGACATTCATACAGCCAACAGACATACAAAAAAATGCTCATCATCACTCGCCATAAGAGAAATACAAATCAAAACCACAACGAGATACCATCTCACACCAGTTGGAATGGCAATCACGAAAAAATCAGGAAACAACAGGTACTGAAGAGGATGTGGAGAAATAGGAACACTTTTACACTGTTGGTGGGACTGTAAACTAGTTCCACCATTGTGGAAAACAGTGTGGCGATTCCTCAAGGATCTAGAACTAGAAATACCATTTGACCCAGCCATCCCATTACTGGGTATATACCCAAAGGATTATAAGTCATGCTGCTATAAAGACACATGCACACGTGTGCTTATTGCGGCACTATTCACAATAGCAAAGACTTGGAATCAACCCAAATGTCCATCAGTGACAGACTGGATTAAGAAAATGTGGCACATATACACCATGGAATACTATGCAGCCATAAAAAAGGATGAGTTAGTGTCCTTTGTAGGGACATGGATGCAGCTGGAAACCATCATTCTGAGCAAACTATCGCAAGAACAGAAAACCAAATACCGCATGTTCTCACTCACAGGTGGGAATTGAACAATGAGATCACTTGGACACAGGAAGGGGAACATCACACACCGGGTCCTATTGTGGGGAGGGGACAGTGGGGAGGGATAGCATTAGGAGATATACCTAATGTAAATGACAAGTTAATGGATACAGCACACCAACATGGCACATGTATACATATGTAACAAATCTGCACGTTGTGCACATGTACCCTAGAACTTAAAGTATAAAAAACAAAAACAAAAACAAAAAAAAAACTATCATTCAGGAGTGAAGTGGAAACCACAACATTCTCCAATAAAGGAAAACTTAAAAAAAAAAATTGTCACCAGCAGAACTACCCTAAAAAAAAGTCTAAAGGAGCTCTCTAAGCATGAACAAAATTAAGAACCTCGGGACATCAGGAAATAAAAAGAAGAAAATAACCAAAAATATGGGCAAAAACAGTTGACTTTCCTTTTCCTTGTGAGTATCTTCAATTATGGCTGATGGATCAAGCAAAAATAATAACACTGTCTGATAAGGTTCTAAACATATACTGGGGAAAACATAAAGAAAACTGTATTATGAATTGGTGAGGAAAACTGAATGTAAAGGGAGATAATGTTTCTATATTTCATTTAAATTGGTGAAATGACATCACCAATAGACAACTGTGTTCTCTGTTTATAATAGCCTTTAGAGCAAACACTGAAGAAAGCTACACAAAAGTTATACATCCAAGGCGTTATAGGTAAATTGAATGGAATTTTAGAAAATGTTAAATAATCCACAAGAAGTTAGGGGATAAAACACAGGGGAACAAAAAACAGAACAAACAAGCAAAAAATTAAATGGAAGATTAATCCCTAAAATATAAATTACATTAAACGCAAATGATGTACATATACCAATTAAGATACAGAGATTAGTCTACAAACAGTAATGAAAAAAGAGTTAAAATACAGAGAAAGTGAAAAGAGTGGAAATATGATCCAACTACAGCTGTCTACAAAAACCTCATTTCTAACTTAATGACATAGGCATGTTGAAAGTAAAATATATATCATGCAAACATTAATCAAAGGAACGTCAAAACAATTATATCGATATCAGGTAAAGTAGACTTCTAAGCAAAGCAAATTACCAGAGACAGAAAGGAACATTATATATTGTTGAAAGGGTCAGTCTACCAAGAAGGCATAGCAATGCTAAATGTATATACACCAACCAAAAGAGCTGAAAAATACGTGGAAGCAAAGCTCATAGTAATGAAAGAAGAAACAGATGATTCTAGAATTATGTTGGAAACTTCAACACCCCACTCTCAATAACTAATAGAACAGCTTGCCAGAAAATTAGCAAGGACATAGAAGAACTCAACAACTCTGCTAACCAACAGGATCTAGTGGCCATTCCTAGAACACGGCACCTACCAATGGCAGAATAAACAATCTTTTCAAACACCTGTAGAATGTATACCAAGTAAGCCATATCTTAGGCCACAAAACAAACCTCAACAAATTTAATGTAAAAGATTTGAAATAATAAAGACTGTAACCACAATGGAAAACAATTATAAGTGAATATCAGAAAGATAGCAGAAAAATCTGCAAATATTTGAAAATTAAACAACATACTTCCTAATAATCCAAGGATCAAAGAGGTCTCAAGGGAAATCAATCATATACTGAACCGAGTGGAAATGAAAATACAACATACCAAAATGTGTAGGACATAGTCAAAGCAGCATTGAGAGAAAATGTATATCCCTAAATGCAAATATTAGAAACGAAAAAAAGTATCCAATCAAAAATCTAAGTTCCCACCTCAAGAACCAAGAAAAAGAAGGAAAAAATTAACCCAAAGCAAGTTTAAGGAAGGAAATAATCAAGATAAAAGTAGAAATCAATAGAACTGAAAGCAGAAAACAACTGGAAAAAAAAAAAAACCAATTAAACAGCCATTTTTAAAAAGATGGGTGAAACTGACAAACTTGTAATAAAACAAAGAAAAAAAGACAAATTACTAATATTAGGAATGAAACAGGGAATGACAGACCCTGCAGACATAAAAAGGACATTTGGGCAAAAACTAAGGAAATAGGAATAAAGTATGGGCTTTAGTTAATTTAAAAAAGAAAGAAAAACCGAAAATGTTTAACATCATTGGCTATTAGAAATATGCAAAGTAAAACTACAATGATTTCTCCATACCTCTTAGAGTTGCTGAAGTATTAACCAATGACAACACGAAATGCTGGCAGAAATGTGGAGAAATTAGATTACTCAAACATTGCTGGTGAGAATGCAAGATGGAACAGCAATATAGAAAATACTTTGGCAGTTTGTTATAAAACTAAACATATACTTACCCCATATCTCATTAATTGTACTACTTGGTATATATTCCAGAGTATGAAGACTCACCTTCATACAAAAACCTGTACATGAACACTTATAGCAGCTTTAATCATAATAGCTCAAAACTGGAAACAACCCACATGTCCTTCATTAAGTGATGGGTTAAACAAACTTGTATATCCATACTATGAAATTCTACTCAGTAATGACAAGGAATGAAGTATTAATATACACAACAACCTGTATGAATCTCCAGATAATTATGCAGAGTGAAAAAATAAATCCCAACATGTTCATTAACATCCTGAATGATTCCATTTATATAGCATTCTTGAAATTATAAAATTATGGAAATGGAGAACAAATTAGTGGTTGCCAGGGCTTAAATAGTAGATGGTGGCATAACGTAAGTTGCTATTGCTATAAAAGGGAAACAGGATCCTTGTAGAGATGGAAATGTTCTGTATCTTGACTATACCGACATCCATATTCTGGCTGTAATGATGTCATTGTTTTGCAAGATAATATATTATTAGAGGAAACTGGATAAAAGGTACATGGAAAATCGCTGTATTACAATCCATGTGTGCTGAAGACAACTGCAAAACTGAGAATTCTGCAAAGTAACTTTCATGTAGAAAACTGTTTATTACATGATAAGAAATAAAAATGCGATAATTTGAAGCACACATTTATTATCAAAACTCAATAGTAACCTCTGCATTTGTTTAGAACTTAGGCCAACAAAATATTTTTTATCATTGACGTTGTTTAGAATTCCTGGCATACGGTAATAAAAATCAGATTGGCTATTAATCATTTTTATATTGTTTTTAAAAAGCTCTCTAAAGCACCCCGTTATTACCTGCAACTGGAGCAAACCACTCCCATTACCTGATCGTTGGTATGCTTCTGCTAATGACAATTTCTGGGGTGTAAGTCATTGAGTTGATGGCAAAGTCAAATATAGTCTTACCTCTGAAATATTGCTGATTATAGACCACCATAATAAGGTGAGTCATGAAAACTTTTTGGTTTCTCAGTGCTTATAAAAACTATGTTGCCGGGCGCGGTGGCTCACGCCTGTAATCCCAGCACTTTGGGAGGCCGAGGTGGGCGGATCACGAGGTCAGGAGATCGAGACCATCCTGGCTAACACGCTGAAACCTCGTCTCTACTAAAAATACAAAAAATTAGCCGGGCGTAGTGGCGGGCGCCTGAAGTCCCAGCTACTCCGGAGGCTGAGGCAGGAGAATGGCGTGAACCCAGGAGGCGGAGCTTGCAGTGAGCTGAGATCGGGCCACTGCACTCCAGCCTGGGCTACCGAGTGAGACTCCGTCTCAAAAACAAAAACAAAAACAAAAAATACTATGTTTACACTACACCGTAGTCTACTAAGTGGACAATAGCACTATGAAAAACAATGTACATACATTAATTAAAATGTACTTTATTACTAAAAAATGCTAACAATCATCTGATTCTTCAGCAAGTCATAATCTTTTTGTTGGTGGAGGGTCTTGCCTTGATGTTGATGGATGCTGACTGATCAGGATGTAATTGCTGAAGGTTGGGGTGACTATAGCAATTTCTTACAATGAGACAACAATGAAGTTTGCTGCATCAATTAATACTTCCTTTCATGAAAGATTTCTCTGTAGTCTGCAATACTGTTTGATGGCATTTTACCCATAGTAGAACTTCTTTCAATATTTGTGTCAAGCCTCTAAAACCCTGCTATGGCTTTATCAACTAAGTTTATATAATATTCTAAATCCTTCGTTGTTATCTTAACAATGTTCACAGCATCTTCACCAGGAGTAGAGTCCATCTCAAGAAACTACTTTCTTTGCTCACCCATGAAAAGAAACTCCTTATTTGTTAGTTTTATCATGAGATTCAATCACATCTTCAGGTTCCACTTCTAATTCTAGTTCTCCTGCTATCTACCATTATATTTTTATTATCATTTGGATCTTTTAAAACTGACATTTAAAAATTCTGAGCTCCAGAGGGCACCTCAAGAGCCTTTCAACTCATTCACTGCCTCCAGGAAAGAAAACAACTTAACCCTACCAAACCCATGATTTCCCTCCTATTCTTAAAAGCTTTCTACAGCAGTGTCCTAGATAATTAAAATAAACAAGAACCATCAATATCAAAATTATTTCAGTTACTTATTCTACAGAATTGTTTACTCCTGCAGTTACTTACTGCACTGAAGTCTTGAACCTTTCAAAGTCATCTATGAGTGTTGGAATCACCTTCTTCCAAACTCTTGTTAATATTGATATTTTGACTTTCTTCCATGAGTTACAAATGTTCTTAATGGTATTATGTAGAAGATTTTCAATTTACTTTGCCGAGATCCATCAGAGGAATTACTATCTATGCCAGTTATGGCCTTGTAAAATATATTTCTTAAATAGTGAGACTTGAAAGCCAAAATTATTCCTTGATCCATGGGCTGCAGAATGGATGTTACATTAGCAGGCAAGAAAACATTAATCCCCTTGTACATCTCCATCAGCACTCTTGGGTGACCAAGTGCATTGTTAATCAGCAGTACTATTTTGAAAGGAACCTTTTTTTCCTGAGCAGTAGATCTCAACATTGGGCTTAAAATATTCAGTAAACCATGCTATAAACAGATGTGCTGTCATCCAGGCTTTGTTGTTCCATTTATAGAGCACAGGCAGAGTAGACTTAGCATAATTCTTAAGAATCCTAGAATTTTCAGAATGGTAAATGAGCATTGGCTTTAACTTAAAGTCATCAGCTGCATTAGCACCTAACAAGAGAGTCAGGCTGTCCTTTGAAGTTTTGAAGTCAGGCATTGACTTCCTCTCTCTAGCTATGAAAGTCCTACATGGCATCTTCTTCCAATAGAAAGCTGTTTTGTCTACAATGAAAATCTGTTGTTTAGTGTGGCCACCTTCATCAATGGTCTTAGTTAGATCTTCTGGATAACTCCCCGAAGCTTCTACATCAGCACTTCATGCTTCGCCTTGCACTTTTATGCCATGATGATGACTTCATTTCTTAAATCTCAGGAAACAACCTCTTCTAGCTTCAAACTTTCCTTTGGCAGCTTCCTCACCTCTATCAGCCTTCATAGAATTGAAGAGAGTTGGGGCCTTGCTGTGCGTTAGGCTTCAGCTTAAGAGAATGTTGTAAGTAGTTTGATATTTTATCCAGAACACTAAAACTTTCTCCATATCAGCAGTAAGGCTGTTTTACTTTCTTATCATTTATGTGTTTACCTGGAGTAGCACTTTTAATTTTCCTCAATAAATTTTCCTTTGCATTCACAACTTGGCTGTTTAGTTCAAGAGGTCTGTCTGTCAGCCCATTCATTTGGCTTTTGACATGCTTTTCTCACTAAGCTTAATCATTTCTAGCTTTTGACTTAAAAGGGGAGTCCCATCATGATGGTTCATGCCTATAATCCCAGCTCTTTGGGAGGCCAAGGCAGGAGAATTGCTTGAGTCCAGGAGTTTGAGACCAGCCTGGGCAACAGAGTGAGACCCCATCTCCACAAAAAGAAAAATAAATAATATGAGAGATAAGCAACTCTTCCTTCCACTTGAACAGTTAGAAGTCATTGTAGGGGCTGGATGCGGTGGCTCACGCCTGTAATCCCAGCACTTTGGGAGGCCGAGGTAGGCAGATCACGAGGTCAGGGGACCAAGACCATCCTGGCTAACATAGGGAAACCCCATTTCTACTAAAAATACAAATAATTAGCCCATGGTGATGAGCGCCTATAGTCCCAGCTACTTGGGAGGCTGAGGCAGGAGAATGGCCCTTGAACCTGGGAGGCAGAACTTGCAGTGAGCTGAGATGGTGCCACTGCACTCCAGCCTGGGAGACAGTGAGACTCCATCTCAAAAAAAAAAAAAAAAAAAAGAGGTCATTGTAGGGTTATTAATTAGCCAATTTTCAATATTGTTATGTCTTAGGGAATAGAAAGGGCTGCAGAGAGAGACAGAGAGGGGCAAACAGTCACTTGGTGGAGAAGTCAGAAGACACACAAAACATTTATTGATTAAGTTCACTGTATCCTTAATCACCAGAGAAAAGTGGTTCTCTCTGCCTACAGCTCTTCTTAGCAGGAACCTTAACTTTGCTATTGCGATCTTTCCGACATACCTCAATGTAACTATTTTCTCTAAAAGGGCTTCTCTGACTGCCAGAGGCATAATCTCCACCCTGCCAAAGTAAACACAATTTTATCATCTTTCATACTCATTTTTAAAATTTATTGTCCTTTTCAAGTGTTGAATATTTGTTTTAATTGCTTTATTGTATGCATACATCTTCCCTGTTAAATTCTAACTGTTCACTGCTGTATTGCCAACAGCAAAGTGTTTGCCTACCTAAGATGCTGTTACCACATGTGTAGGAGAAAGTAACTTCTTTCAAGGGTGAACTCTCACATTTATTCTTGCAATGTAGTTCATTAATTTTCATTAACAATAGAAGTTCATTTATATCATGGAACATAATAGCTATTAAATAGCACTAATCAAGCCCCCTTTTTCATAGCTATATGCAATTTTATTTTTAATTTTTTTTACAATTTCAACTCTTATTTTAGGTTTGAGGGTATATGTGCAGGTCCATTACATGGGTATATTGCGTGACACTGAGGTATGAGGTATGAATGATCCTGTCATTCAGGTAGTGAGCATAGTATCCGACAGGTAGTTTTTCAGTCCTACCCTCGTCAAAAGACCCCAGTATCTATTGTTCCCATTTTTATGTTCTTGTGTACCCAATGCTTAGCTCCCACTTATAAGTGAGAAAACGTGGTATTTGGTTTTTCTGTTTTGGCATTAATTTACTTAGGAATTTGGCCTCTAGGTGCATCCATGTTGCTGCAAATGCCATGAGTTCATTCTTTTTTGTAGCTGCAGAGTATTCCATGGTGTACATGTGCCACATTTTCTTTATTCAATCCACCTTTGACGGGTACCTAGGTTGAATCCATGTTCTTGCTATGGTGAATAGCACTGCAATGAACATGCAAGTTCATGTGTCTTTTTGGTAGAATGTTTTATTTTTCTTTGGATATATACCCAGCAATGGGATTGCTGGGTTGAATGGTAGATCTGTTTCAAGTTTTTTGAGAAATCTCCAAACTGTTCTGCAAACTGTTCACAGAGGCTGAACTAATTTACATCCCCATCAACAGAGTATGTGTTCCTTTTTCTCCACAGCCTAGCCAGCATCTGTTATTTTTTGACTTTTTAATAATAGCCATTCTGACTAGTGTGAGATAGTATCTCATTGTGGTTTTGATTTGCATTCCTCTGATGATTAGTGATGATGAGAATTGTTTTCATACAATTGTTGGCCACTTGGACGTCTTCTTCTGAGAAGTGTCTGTCTGTTCTTGTCCTTTGTCCATCTTTTTTTTTTTTTTTTTTTTTTTTTTTTTTTTTTTTTTTTTTTTTTGAGACGGAGTCTCACTCTGTGGCCCGGACTGGAGTGCAGTGGTGCAATCTCGGGTCACTGCAAGCTCTGCCTCCCGGGTTCACGCCATTCTCCTGCCTCAGCCTCCCGAGTAGCTGGGACTACAGGCGCCCGCCACCACGCCCGGCTAATTTTTTGTATTTTATTTTATTCTTATTTTTATTTTTTTTTAGTAGAGATGGGGTTTCACTGTGTTAGCCAGGATGGTCTCGATCTCCTGACCTCATGATCCGCCTGCCTCAGCCTACCAAAGTGCTGGGATTACAGGCGTGAGCCACCGCACCCAGCCTTTGTCCATCTTTTAATGCGGTTATTTGTGTTGTTCTTATTGACTTGTTTAAGTTCCTTGTAGATTCTGGATATAAGACCTTTGTTGGATGCGTAGCGTGCAATATTATCTCATGTTCTGTAGGTTGTCTGTTTACTCTTGATAGTTTCTTCTGCTAGGCAGAAGCTCCTTATTTAGGTCCCTCTTGTCAATTTTTATTTTCGTTGCAATTACTTTTGGGGACTTAAACCAAAAATCCTTTGCCAAGACTGATGTCAAGAAGGGTATTTCCTAGGTTTTATTCTGAAATTTTGATAGTTTGAGGTCTTACTGTAAATCTTTTGTTTTTAATTCCATTTATTTATTGAATAGGGAATCCTTTTCCCATTGCTTGTTTTCCTTGGCTTTGTGGAAGATTAAATGATTGTAGGTATATGGCTTTATTTCTCTGTTCTCTAGTCTGTTCCATTGGTCTGTCTGTTTTTGTACTGTTATCATTATCATTTTGGTTACTGTAGCATTATAGTGTAGGTGGAAGTTGAGTAACGTAATGCCTCTGACTTTGTTCTTTTTGCTTTGGTAATTTGGGCTCTTTTGTGGTTCAATATGAATTTTAGAATAGTTTTGTCTAATTATGTGAAAAATAATGATGGGAGTTTGATAGGGATAGTGTTGAATCTTTAGACTGCTTTTGACAGTATTGCCATTTTAACAATATTAATTCTTTCAATTCATGAGCATGGAATGGTTTTTCATTTATTTGTGTTGACTCTGATTTCTTTCAGCATTGTTTTGTAGTTATCCTTGTAGAGATCTTTCACTCTCATACCATTTACCATAGACACAAAAAAGTTAAATACCCAGGAATCCATCTAACCAAGGAAGTGAAAGATTGATCAGTTCCAGGAGTCTTTTGGCAGAGTCTTTAGGATTTTCTAGGTATAGAATCATATTGTCAGCAAAGAGAGATACTTTGACTTCCTTTTTTCTTACTTCAACATCTTTTATTTTTTCTCTTGCCTGATTGCTGTGGCTAGGACTTCCAATACTATGTTGACTAAGAGTGGTAAGAGGGGCACTGTTTTCCTGTTCCAGTTCTCAAGAGGAATGCTTTCAGTTTTTACCTGTTCAATATGATGTTGGCTGTAGGTTTGTCATAGATGGCTGTTATTAATTTGAGGTATGTTTCTTCTAGTTTGTTAAAGATTTTATTATGAAGGGATATTGGACTTTATCAAAAGTTTTTTCCGTGTCTATTGAGATGATCATATGGCTTTTGTTTTTAATTATGTTTATGTGGTGAATCATGTTTATTAATTTGCATATGTTGAACAAATCTTGCATCCCAGGAATGAAGCCTATTTGATTCTGGTGAATTAACTTTTTGATGTAGTACTGGTTTCGGTTTGCTAGCATTTTGTTGAGAATTTTCACATCTAGATGGATGAGGAATATTGGCCTGTAGTTTTCTTTTTTCTTTGTGTCTTTACCATGTTTTTGTTTCGGGGTGAGGCTGGCTTTATAGCACGAGTTAAGAAGGAGTCTGTCTTCCTCAATACTTTGGAATAATTTCAGCAGGATTGGTACAAGCTCTTCTTTGTACATGTGGTACAATTTGGCTGTGAATCCTTCTTGCCCAGGACTTTTTTTGGTTGGTAGATTCTTAATGACTGATTTAATTTTTTCTTGATTGAATCTTGGAAGATTGTGTGCTTCCAGGAATTCAAGCACTTTACTAGCTTTGGAGCTAGTTTGTCCTTTTTCTAGTTTCTCTACGTCTGATGTTAGATTGTTAATTTAAGATCTTTCTTATTTTCTGACGTTGGCATTTAGCGCTATAAACTTTCCTCTTATCACGGATTTTGCTGCATCCCACAGATTTTTGTATGTTGTGTCTCTGTTTTCATTTATTTTAAATAATTTTTTGATGTCTGCCTTAATTTCATGGTTTATCTAAAATCATCCAGGAGCAAGTTGTTTAATTTCCATGTAATTGTGTGATTTTGAGAGATCTCCTTAGTATTGATTTCTATTTTTATTTCACTGTTGTCTAAGAGTATGGTTGGTATAATTTCAAATTTTTAAGAAATGTATTGAGACTTGCTTTATGGCCAATGAGAAGAATGTATATTCTGTGGTTGATGAGTGAAGTATTCTATAAAATTCTGTCGGATCCAATTGGTCAAGTTTAAGTCCAGAATGTCTTTTTTTTTTTTTTTTTTTTGAGATAGAGTCTAACTCTGTCACCAGGATGGAGTGCAGTGGCACAATCTTGGCTCACTGCAATCTCTGTCTCTCAGGTTCAGGCAATTCTCCTGCCTCAGCCTCCACAGTAGCTGGGACTATAGGCATGCACCACCACACCTGGCTATTTTTTTTTGTATTTTAGTAGAGACAGGGTTTCACCATGTTTGCCAGGATGGTCTCAATCTCCTGACCTCATGATCCGCCCACCTCAGCCTCCCAAAGTGCTGGGATTACAGGCATGAGCCACCGCGCTCAGCCCTAAGTCCAGAATTTCTTTGTTAGTTTTCTGCCTTGATGATCTTCCTAATATAGTCAGCGAGGTGGTGAAGTCCCCCACTATTTAAGCTCCTTTATAGCTCATATATCTGAATGTATTATTTACCCACGAGTTGGTTTGTGATATCAAGAAAGAAAGTAACTTTGTAGCCCAGATATGGCAGAGGTTGTGAATGCAAACTCTTCATCACACAGTATGGAGCCTGAATATTTGGTAAAAGAAATAGATGAGAACGAGAACTTGTTGATAAGAAAATCTTCCAGGAAGGCCAAGATATCTGTTTGGAGTTTCAAGCTTTTATTGATGACAGAGTTTGGGACATAAATATTGAGAACGGGGCTTCACATCAATGCATCTCTCTGACTTATCTAAGAAGTACTATCTGATTGATGTAGGCTTCAATGACCAATCTGAATGGAGAACAAGCTGCCCTCCAGCTTTAACATTTCTTATGGTGATTCATTAATTTTTCATGTGCAAAGTGACTCTTATGGTGAAGTGAGAACTTGGCAGGGAAGAAAAATTAAGTGTCTTTACAAGGGATCTGTGGAGATAAGTGAAGATCACCTAAATGAGAAAAGCAAAGGCAATTTATTCAGAGCTTGCTATACCAAAGGAGTCAGCTACCGTCCCTTGTGTTTGGCAGAGACTTAAAGATAGGCAGAGGAGTAGGGAAGCTTTAGAGTGGAAGAAGCTTCAGGTGTGCCCTGGTTGGAGGCTCTCTTGCATAGGGAAGATATAAACAGGCTCACCAAAAAGTGAGGTATCCTATGCAATTGATTAGATGTGCATATTTAGCTTTCTCTGGTCCTTCCTACGTTGAATAAATCTCAGAAAATTATGCCATGTGAGAGAAGTCATACACAAAGGCCACTACCTACTGTATTATTCCATTTATATGAAATGTACAGAATAGAAAAATCCATAGAGACTGAAAATAGGTTGGTGGCTGCCAGGGACTGGGAGGAGGGTGGGCAAGGTAACTGCTTAGTGGTCATGTGGTTTCCTTTCGAGATGTTATAAAGTTTTTGAAACTACACTAGAGATAAAAGCTGCACAACATTGTGAATATATTAAATAACACTTACTTGTTCACTTTAAAAGACTGAACTGTGTAGCATGTAAATTAATTGAAATAAACTATTATTTATATTAAAATTGATAAAAATCTAAAGATCAGAGAATTCATAGTTTAACTTCAGATTATTACATCAAGTTTTGTGTATTTAATTGCTTCTATGTGGAGACAGTGTCAATTTAGAAGACCTCTTAATGCGAAAACATTCCTCAGTCTCAAGATAAAACTTGTGGTTAGAGCCCCAGCTATAGAGTTTGGGTACTGGTTGCAGGTGCCTGTTGTGCACTGTGTCTCACAGCACAGAGGTAGGTGGCTGAGTCACCAGGCTGAGAAGCTGTAATGTATAACCTACTACATCCTGATGATTTATCCAGCGAAGCATTAAGTCTTCCACTTGTTTGCTCTCTCTGACTTGACTGAATTAACAACAGAGATGTGAGACCTTTCCCAGGGTCCTGCCTAAACCACTGGAGGTTGTAAATAGCGCTATCAGTGAAACTGCAATTGAGAACCAAGTTGTCTCCTTCTGGGACACTCAGAGCTGCAGGAATCTGTGTCACCTCCTGTTTACTGCTCACCCCTGTTCAGAAAAAGAGCAATAGACTGGTTAGTGGCTAATGATTCCTTAGAAATTACTTTTAAATTTATTTTTTCAATTTCTACAGAAACTCCCAGCAAATCATACAGGCGTAACAACTCCCTTTCTTTCTCCCTCTTTCCTGAGAGAAATGTCCTGGAGTCGGCCTGTTCTTTGCTCATTTCCAGTTCCCTCTAACTCACATTGCAACCTCAGCCAAAGGATGAGCATGCCCAAGAGGGTCTCCATTCCTTCTGTCACGTAGACTCACTGAAAAACAAAATCTTATGTCTGAAATATGGAGAATGACTCACAAGATAAACGCTCTGCTTTGTATCTCATATGTTCAAACATTTCTACAGGAAACAGAGTTGGCCCAGCCAATCTGAGACAAGTCTCTCTCTCTCTTTCTCTCTCTCTCTCTGTCTCTCGCTCTCGCTCTCTCTCTCTCTCTCTCACACACACACACACACACACACACACACACAGATCTGCAAAATGTGGGAGGTGGAAATGGAATGAAAGGAATGAAAACACTGCCACTTCAGGACCAAGCACAGTACTGCTAGAGAAATGCTTCTTTCTCCTCCACTTTCACCTCCTCCTCCTTCTCCTAAAGAAACAAAAATGTTTGAATATCAGATTTGTAGAATGCAGCCAAATCAGTGCATAGAGAGAAATATATATTCTTAAATGCTTTTATTAGAAAAGAGAAAATATATAAATGTTTTCCATACTGTTACAGCAACTTTCTCCAGATTCCTATGACTGCTGTCCCTTCTTGCCACTTCAGGGCTTAAGGACTGGTTTCCTGTAACTCGCATTTTTGTGAAAAGGCCCTTTCTATCATCTCTTACTTGTCAAATTGCAAAGAGAGTTCAGAATCATAATAGTAATGTTCAGTTTTGTTGGTAATGTCAGGAAATGGAAGCTCTGATATTCTGATAACTGAAATATAATTAATAAATGTCTACCTATGTTGTTTACATATTATTGAACGCAAAATTTCCATTTGGCTGGGAATTTTTCTTAAGAGATACTCTTGCTGGGCGCGGTGGCTCAAGCCTGTAATCCCAGCACTTTGGGAGACTGAGACAGGCGGATCACGAGGTCAGGAGATCGAGACCATCCTGGCTAATACGGTGAAGCCCCATCTCTACTAAAAAATACAAAAAACTAGCCGGGCGAGGTGGTGGGTGCCTGTAGTCCCAGCTACTCGGGAGGCTGAGGCAGGAGAATGGTGTAAACCCGGGAGGCGGAGCTTGCAGTGAGCTGAGATCTGGCCACTGCACTCCAGCCTGGGCGACAGAGCCAGACTCCGTCTCAAAAAAAAAAAAAAAAAAAAAAAAAAGAGAGATACTCTTATAAATACACGTATAGCATTGTATGTTGCATGCAATGGTTAAAAAAATGGAAAAAATTTAAATATTCTTTCCATATAGATAGTCAATACATTATGGTAGATCTGTATTGTGAGTTACTATATTTGCAAAAAAGTACAAGGTGGGTTACATTTTCTGAGTTGCAAAAGCTTCTCTCTCTTATTCAATCGAATCACAGCATTTTACATATAGTGTGATCCTATTTATGATTTTTAAAAGTATGTTTATTGTGAGTTTGTATTTAAATGTATAGAAACAGTGGAAATGTGATGAAACTTTTAACAGTGATTAGGAACTCGTCAGGAGCAAATCAATGAAGTATCACATTTTATTCTATATTGCCTAGATACTTAAATAATTACATCTTAATTTACAAAGTGATTCGTCATAAAAATGGAATACAGGTGCATAGAAAACTAGGGAAATGTTGAAATAAAAGTATTAATATAATGATTTCATGTTAGCAAACTTTCAAGATTCATTTATTTTTCAATGCATTGTGCTACAGTTGAAAAAAATTGAGAGAGCCCAGACATTTCTCAGAAAAATAATGCTCAATTTATGAACTTGACACTGGACCTTTGCCAAGAATGAAAATGTTAGATTGGAGAAAGATCCAGGATCTTCTCTCTCCCTGTCTTGTCTTTACTGGTGCAGTTCTTGATTTTATGTACCTTTTCCTTATTTTTCCCTTTCCTTCTTCTCATTTCATTTTCTACCTTTGTCCATTAATCTCACATTTTCTTGTGCAATGCCCTCTTTAGATGGAGGTTATCTCCCCTCTTCACCAGGGAGACAAGTGTGGTCCAATCGGCCCACCATGTAGTAACACATGGTGGTGCCTTTGAGGGTTACCTGGTGCAGGACCAGGGTACTAGACTTATTGTCCACAGGGACGGGCAGTGATATGGTTTGGATCTGTGTCCCCCCGCAAATCTCATTTCAAATTGTAATCCCCAATGTTGGAGGTCGGGCCTGGTGGGAGGTGTTTGGATCATGGGGGTGAATTTTCCCTTTGGTGCTTTTCTTGTGATGGTGAGTGCGTTCTTGTGAGATCTGGTC
This sequence comes from Piliocolobus tephrosceles, assembly GCF_002776525.5. Lineage (NCBI taxonomy): Eukaryota > Metazoa > Chordata > Mammalia > Primates > Cercopithecidae > Piliocolobus > Piliocolobus tephrosceles. Next base: position 124,237,564 of record NC_045439.1, read on the forward strand.
ATTTAAAAGTGTGTGGCACTTTCCCTGTCCTCTCTCTCTCTTCCTCCTACTCCAACCATGTGAAGTGCTGGCTCTGTCTTCAACTTCCGCCATGAGTGAGAGTTTTGTGAGGCCTCCCCAGAAGCCAGACAGATGCCAACAACATGCTATCTGTACAGCGGTCAGAACCGTGAGCAAATGAAACCTCTTTCCTTTGTAAATTACCCCATCTCAAGTGTTTCTTTATAGCAATGCAAGAACAGACTAATACAGGCAGTGAAGTCATTTGATTGGTCATCTCGTTCTTTAAACCTCCAATCAGCTACTGTGGGCAATGGTTATCAAACTGTTGATACCAGAGACTGTGTCCTCATTTCCTCCAGTGATAGAGTGGCGACAGGGCATATTCACTTCTTGTTTCACCACTGCCCTACTCTTGTGGCTTTAGCATTACACATAATCCCTGAGGAGAAAAACGAGATTATCCCCAGACCCTCAAATAAAGGCAGATTTTTAAGATCAAGGTATAAGGGGGCTTCAAAAAGTTTATAGAAATATGGAATTAAAAGGTAACAATTAAAAAATATAAACTTTATTTCTCAACATAAGCTCCAATAAATTAAAAATACTTTTTTAGCAGAAATAGTTAGCCTTGGCTAACTTTCTCAAAACACTCTAATAATAAGTAGATGTTATCAATGCAGGTTTTTAAAAATATTAATTGAAGAAAAAATAAGTGCCCTTTAAAGATTTTTTTGAGATTAGGAAACAAAAATAAGTCAGAAGAAAACAAGTCAGTATTGTGAGATGGAGGCCTAATGATTTCCCATTGAAACTCTCACAAAATTGCCCTTGTTTGATAAGAGGAATGAGCAGGAGCATTGTCGTGGTGAAGAACTCTCTGGTGAGCTTTTCCTGGGCATATTTCTGCTAAAACCTTGGCTAACTTTCTTAAAACACTCTAAAAATAAGTAGATGTTGTCATTCTTCAGCTCTCCAGAAAGTCAAGAAGCAGCAAGCCTTGAGCAAAACAAACAAATAAAAAAAACCAAAAAGCAAAAAACCCCCAAAAAAAGCAACAAAAAACAAACAAACAAACAAAAAACCTGTTGCTACAACCTTTGCTCTTGACCAGTCCACTTTTGCTTTGACTGGACCACTTCCACTTCTTGGCAGTCACTGCTTTGATTGTACTTTGTACTCAGTATTATACTGGTGAAGCCATGTTCATTTTCTGTTAAAATCCTTTGAAGAAATGCTTTAGGATCTTGATCCCACTTGTTTAAAATTCCATTGAAATGTCTGCTTTTGTCTGCAGCTGATATGGGTGCAACAATTTTGGCACCCACTGAGTGGAAAGTTTGCTCAACTTTAATTCTCAAGTCAGAATTATGTAAGCTGAACAAGTTGAGGTGTCTATGGTGTTAGCTATTGTTTCTGCTGCTAATCATTAGTCCTCTTCAATCAGGGCATGAACAAGATGAATTTTTTCCTCACAATCAATGTGTATGGTCTGCCGCTGCGTGCTTCATTTTCAACATCATCTTGTCTCTTCTTAAAACGAGTTATTCATTTGTAAACTACTAATTTCTTTGGGGAATTGTCCCCGTAAACTTTTCAATGATTTCACCATTCTTCAACCCCAGCTTTACCTTAAATTTGGTGCTTGGTTTTGCTCCAATATTGGCAGAATTCACATTGCTCTGATAGGAGATCTTTTCAAACTGTTTTGTCCTTCATCCTTCTTAGTGCCTCAAATTCGATACTGTGCACAATGTCATAACAAGTTAGTAGGAGTTTATTTTAATGCAAAAATGTAAAAGTTATGCATAAGTTTTTTGTAATATGCATTTTTCATGAACTTGTTGAAGACCCCTAGTATAGTACTGAGAATTAATTTTATCTATGACTCCTTTCCCCTAGAAAGAGCCAAATATGGCTAGAGTTATGTAGACTCACTAGTTAAGAGACAGGACTCCCTGGATCTGTCTCTTACTTTCCCTCGGACTCAGTAATATAGAAAATTCTATAGCAAAGTAAACTCTTCTGTGAGCTTTCACTGAGGGTTATAAACTAAAATTTGTCCCTCTAAAATTTATATGTTGAACTCCTAACCCCAAGTACTTCAGAATGTGACCTCCTAACCCCAAGTACTTCAAAATGTGACCTTATTTGGAGTTGGGTTCTTGATTGTAGAGGTATCTAAGTAAAATAAGGTGGGCTCTAATGCAATATAAAGGGAGAAATTTGGACACAGATATACATAGAGGGAAGATGATATGAAGACACAGGGGTTTGATGGCCATCTACAAACCAAAGAGAGAAGCCTGAAACAGATCCTCCTTTCCTTTATTCTGTTGGCATCTTGACTTCAGACATTGCCTCCAGAGCCATAAGACAACAAATTTCTGATTTTTAAGTCCCCAGCCTATGGCACAAACTAATACACTGAGTATGACATAGCCCCTGACACTGAGGATGTAACCTCCTCACAAAGTAAACAGCTGTTATCTGATCAGTTGCCCTTAGCATCTTGGGTGAAGGAGAGTAAGACAGTGCAGGCAGCAGGTTCCTCTTCTGATTTCTTGGTTTAGAACACCATCGTTTCTTAGGCCTAAAACTCTTACCCAGGGTCAGGAGTGCAGTCAACTCTGTCATGAGCTTCTTTATATTCAGGAAAACCCCACCAAGGCTTATACTGTCATAGAAGATGGACAAAGCCCATCTAAATAACAATAAAGAGCAAATGAGGCTCAAATGCAGAGAGTAATGTGTCCAAAGTGACCAGAAAAGTATGATCAGAGCCTGATCAGGAAGCCATGTCTCCAGATGCCCGAAATGCCTCTAGATATCATCTATCTCTAGGAGAGCATTTATAGACTGCATGTCTTGGTACAAAGGAAACAAGAGACTTGGGGTCACACTCATCCTTACACCCCAGAAACCCCATCCCTGACCCACTTTTCCCCATTCTCCATGTGTGTGCCTGGTGGTGACACAAACTAAGAATTGACATGCAGAGAAGAGAAAAGAGAAAAGAAAGGAGGGGACTATAAGAAGGAAGGGAGCAGCCTAAAAGACTTTTTCACATTATCTTCTCAAGTTTAAGAGAAATGAAATAGATTGAGAAAAAAACAGTATCTTCCCCACCAAAAATATCTACTTTTCTCTATTCCAAAAACTTGAGAAAAATAGATCAATTCAACTTGAAAGCTGTATAGCTACTTCCTGTCTCCATCTTTCTATATTGTCCTATTTTGAGCAGAAACAAAACTTTTCATAATGGATTGAGACAAGGCCAGGAATTATTGAATGTTGGAAGCTATGCACAGACTTATCTGCTTAGAACAAAGAGAATAAAATGTATAATTTGTCACAGTTTCTGCATGACTTCACTACTGACTGTGAGCCAAACACTCTTTCCCCAACTGAACAGGCATCTTATCGACAGACGCAGCAACCCCCTCTTGTGACTAAATACATGAATGCTTTTGTTCAGGTCCTGGGCAAGTCTTCCACTTGCTTTCGTAAAGTTATTTTACAGATATGGAAAAGAATCACTTAGATGTGCCTGTGATGTTACAGAAAGGACCTCACCAATTTTGGTCATTTGTGGTTTCAGAATGATCACCATGTGTGACAAGCCATTTTTGCAATATTAAGTGTTTGCCTTTTTGTATTATTATCTTTAACTACATAATTTTTCCTTCATTCAGGCAGTTGGGTGATTCCCTGTTTATCACTTTCAGGAAAGGAGGCATAGCTGGAAACCAAAAATAAAGAAATCTTTCTTACCATCTTATTTCAAAACTGTCAGCTTTATAGGCTAATTAAAGAATCCAGCATAAACTGACTTAGAGGAAATGATACAAAGATATAATGCAAGTCTGCCTACCCAAGTCTATATAAACGTTTTCTAGGTGGAGCTATAGGGAGAGGAAAGGATGCCAAAGAAAAGAGCATCAAGGAGGCTTAAGCATGATCGGGTCCTTCAGAGGGGCACTGGTCCTTATGCTCTTGAAGAGGTCTAGGAAAGAAAACTGCAAACCTCTGGGCCATGAGTGCTTAAATAAACCTCAGGGCAGTTCTGTTTAACACTCCAGTCTTCACCTTTCCTCTGCTCTTCACACTTCAGGCCTGACCCTGAGCCACAGTGAAGTGGACATGGCCGCTTGGTTCTCTTCTTTCCTCCTTTTTCTTTGATTTTAACTTCCCGGGGTTAAGGTGAAAGAAAAAGATGAAGGGGAAGAAACAACAAAACTGTTCTTACTTAACCACTGTACACCTCTGGTGTTGTTGCTTCCCTGGCCGACCACCAATGCCTGTGTGTGGTGAGTGGCCCCATGAGAGAGCATCCAGGGGATCTCAGGGGCTCCTCAAGGGAGGTGTCTCCCCTTCCTGTCAGCCCCTCACACAGGAGAACTCTCCACAACCCCTTACTTTCTCCTCTGGGTGAAGCTCTGGCAGGACAGCTCAGCCCAGCCACCTCAGAGGCAGCACCTGCCCACAGAATACACGTGCCTCCTCACCATGCCCAGTGCAGAAACCCAGGCAGCCCATGACTGCCCCTCTCACTCCGCCATCTCTCTCCAGTTTCCTTGTCTCCTGCTTAAGTAGATGTAAACATAGGTCAAAATCTGCTTCAGAACAAAGACGAAAATGTTCCTTTTTATTCAGCAGATCTCTGTCTTTGAAAGTAATTATTTTAAGTATAATAATAATAAAAATAAATAAAAAAAGAAAAAAAGATGCAGAAGGAAAATGCCACAGGACAACAGAAACAGAGATTGGAGTGACACATTTAAAAGCCAACGAACAAGAATGATTGTTGGCAACCACCAGACACTGAAAGAGGCAAGGAAAGAATCTTCCCTAGAGTGTTTTGAGAGAGCATGGTCCTGCTAATACCTTGATTTCAGACTTCTGGCTGCCAGAACTGTAAGAGAATAAATTTCTGTCATTCTAAAAAATAAAAAATTTAAAAATTTAAAAAAATAAAAAATAAAAGAAAGTAATTATTTTGGAGTATTGACCCCTCAAGTGGCTTGTGGGAAGAGGGGAATACTCCGATGATGGGAATACTCCGATGATATTCTCTTCTTGACTCCTCCCATCCCTCGCTACCTCGTCACACCAGCTAAGAGGTGAGAATTGGAGGTTGCAGAGCCTGTTCAGTTGCTGCTTCTTTTTTTTTTTTTTTTTTTTTTTTTTTGAGACGGCGTCTCGCCCAGGCTGGAGTGCAGTGGCCGGATCTCAGCTCGCTGCAAGCTCCGCCTCCCGGGTTTACGCCATTCTCCTGCCTCAGCCTACCAAGTAGCTGGGACTACAGACGCCCGCCACCTCGCCCGGCTAGTTTTTTTGTATGTTTTTAGTAGAGACGGGGTTTCACAGTGTTAGCCAGGATGGTCTCGATCTCCTGACCTCGTGATCCGCCCGTCTCGGCCTCCCAAAGTGCTGGGATTACAGGCTTGAGCCACCA